>NC_054704.1:96162408-96179299 GCF_016097555.1 Gigantopelta aegis | reverse complement strand
TCTCTCTCCCTTTTGCTTTCTCTAATACTAATATTCTTATAACACCCATGGTCATTAAATTATATGCTGTGTATGGAAATATTTTTGTGCGACTTCCGTGTGCATTCAGTCAGTCAGTACACATTAAGAGATTATCTTCAGGTTACGCGTCGCTTCACATTAATGCAGCACAAAACACTGAGCTGGACTTAATAATAAAGCCTATAAAAGTACTTCGCCTCTATTTACCGTTCTGTGAAATGGATCTTGTAGTAGTTGTACGTACGGGTCAACGATCTATTTGACAGTCTGTCAACAACGGGCACATCTAAATATGGCCCAAACACGCCTGTCCTGGTCACACACGCATATACAGTAGCCGACTGTGAATTACCAAGGAGAATTTCAGCATAAGAGTATGCTCATATACAATCTAATTAAAATTAGCTCCACTATTACATGTGGATCTAAAGACAGCCAGTTGGAGCTCGTGTCCACCAATCAAAACCTTACTTGCAGAATCCTGCCAGTGATTTAAAACTAACAACACTGCGTAGTCCCCAATGTCCAGGTAACATTTCGTCTGTAAATAATAATTTAAATATTGACCAATCACACTTCGCCTTTTATAACGTTATTTGGGAGCATAAAAATTCTAAAAATATCGGGCGAGTCTATTTTAGTGGCCGCAGTACAGCGAACCATACCAATACGTACGGGGTGGGTTATCAGTCTTCAATTTTACATTAAAAATTATTTATTTATTTAAAAAACAACAACAACTAAAGCAGTCTTCAGTTTACATTACAAATTATTTATTTTATAAAATAAAACATGTTTTAAGGCATTCGTAATTCACACGAAACATGTCGTATACCCTCAGGATAATTCGGAATGTTTTCAAATTATTTTTAAATCACTGGCAGGATTCTGCAAGTAAGGTTTTGATTGGTGGACATGAGCTCCAACTGGCTGTCTTTAGATCCACATGTAATAGAGGAGCTAATTTTAATTAGATTGGCTCATATAATACACAGAATTAATCGCTCGAATAAAGTCCGTTTTCCACGTGAGCGGTTTTTGATGTGGTACGGCCGCTGTACTTGTGGAAATGGACCCATAGAACGAGCGCATTTATGATAATGGCGTACCCTGGATTTTATGGGGCTGGGCGGGACGACAACCATACTGTCAATAAGTTGTGTTATGGTCTGACAGAAAAATATTAGAGGTGATGGGGAAGAGAAAAAACGAGATGTGATAAGGGGGGGGGGGGGTGACCACATATGCCCCCCACCCACTCTGGTTACGTCAGTGCTATTGATAACCATAAAAAATGTTTTTTTTCTGTTACATATCGTGCCGCATCAACGAATTTGCACATGAAATGGCAAACGGTTCTAAGTATTGTGGTTTTCCAAAAAAGCGAAGTTTTTAAAGGAAATATCGGGGGCATGCTCCTTGGGAAATTGTTAATACCTGATTCACAATAATGTCTGTTTAAATGACCAAGAAGATGCTGCTCTGTACACTACTAATTGTCTAAGGGTGGTAGCGATGGTTTTCCAAGAGTGTGAAGTATTTGAAGGAAAGACCCGAGACATGCTGCTTGGGAAATCATTATTTCTTGGTTCTCTGTAAGATCATTTTAAAACAACCAAGAACGCGTCTCCCTGGATATCCTACCAATGTTTAATGCCATTAATAAACATTTGCTTTGTGAAATGACAAAATTAAACTGGTTTATGCCTTCACTGAGCTGGTTAATAACTTCAAGTTAAAAAATCTGCTGTGATCGCAGTCCGCGAATTAAGATTACATGGTAACTGCTGCGTGCAATTCAGCGGATATTTGTCTACTGAGACGCCATATTGTCCAGCTCACCTAGCCCGAAGAAACAAAGTTAGCCACGACGCATTACCATAATTGTTTATTAACAAGTATAACGTTAGCAGGCTTCTGTTGTTTGAGGAACATAGTGGAAATAAAATGAATAATTATTATTGATTTTACAAAGTGTTTGCCATTGATTTTGAGCTTTGCTATGCGGTGTACATTTGGAAGCTTCTATGTGGTGCAACGTTCATGGTTTGTGGTATTTGGTTGTTTAACATTGTAGTTCGTGTGTGAACAGGATATGATAATGGCGATACCCAACTTTACTACAGAATTTCTGATATTCAGAAGCGAATCCATGAGTGTATATGGTGGGGATACAAAAGAGGCACTTTAATTTACGGCATTGGCGGAGCCAGGATTTTATCTGGGGTCACCCATATGGAGAGACACCTATGAGTCATGTTAAGGGGCGAGAGGAAGCTATGAACGGTATTGGGGAAAAGAGGTATGATTTGGGAGGGGGTGAAGGGTATGGCCCACATGTCCACCCTCGTTAGCTCTGCCAGTGCTTTATAGGGTATCAGTTATGGCAACAACTTCATCCAGATATTATACATCTGATCCAGTCATGGTTCGAAATATGCTGTATAGGAACTCAGGCTAACATTTTAGTACTAATAAGTAAAACATGAACTCAAAAATAAAGGAAATGAATGTTTAACGGTATTTCAATGTCAAAAGGTTAAATTTTGTTTTGTCAGTGTGTTTTAGTGGTGACGGTACCGATTAGTTCTGGGTATTATTGGAGCATACTCGTATGCTGAGATCCCCTTGATAATTAGGACAGGGGTGTTTGGGCCATATTAGATATGCACGTTGTTGACAGACTGTCAAAGAGATCGTTCACCCGTCACAAATACAAGATAACGTTACCACTAAAGCACATTGACTAATTCATCATCGGTTAATGGATGTCAAACATTTGGTAATTCCGACAAGTAGTCTTCAGAGGAAACCTGCAAAGTTGTTCCATTGATAGCAAGGAATTTTTTATATCCACTGTTCCACAGACAGAACAGCCCATACCACGTGGCAGGCACACTGGTTCGGATGGGGGAAATCCAGTTAGGTCCTTCAAGGAGATTTGATCCAAGCATCTCAGGCGAACGTTCAAGCGACTGATCTGAATCCCGTCCATGTTTCACTGTATTGCTACATCAGTAATTAGTAGGCGTCTCAAGATAGTACTCGTCACACTTGGTCTAGTCTTATAGAGAAGAAACACAAGTAATCTGATTCCCAGACAGGGCAGCACATATCAGTTCAATAATACTGGCTGTAACTGGAAATGGGTAATGGGTACTCCGCCAGCCCCAGTATGGATATAACCGGTGCGAAAGCTCTACTCTCGATTACATCCCCATTGGGAATTCGACGTGGAATTGAGCAGGGCTTACATGCAAGCTGAAAAGCGAGTGTGGTGCGACGAGTTTAATTAATCGGACATAAGGCGTTATTTAAAAACGAGAGAGAGTAGAAGAACGATATTGCTATGTACCCAAGTATTCCAAGTTTGGCTACGAAAGCATTCCCTATTTTGTATAAATTTCTAAATTTAACCCCTTAAATTATTCTGTCTCGGGTCAATTCCAGGCTACCGAGAGACAAGACTCGGGATGGGCATGTCTGAAACCTTAATGGTATAGGCGCATGTTAAAATAGTTCATAGTCATAGTCATACGAAAGATTTTCTATAGGATCGAGTTGTCTTTTTATTATTTTATTATTGGGGAGGGGGGGGGGGGGGGGTCCGTTGGCCGCATTTGCGACCTTTGTATTTAACACGCACATTTTAAATATGTTTTAATGTAGCTTATGGGTATCCCTACGTTAGTATTAATCGTATGTGCTTTTGTCGTGTTTTGAATAGCGACGTCTAGAATTTCGATAGATTATGCATTGTTGTGGATTATTCTATTGTTTCTTTAACAAACGTAACTAGGTCGCCTCGTTGTATTTCGGCTGTACTACATATATTCGTGGTTATTATGTTTTAACTAGATTTATTGTATATATATATATATATATATATATATATATATATTCGGTAGTCGTGTACCCTTGATATCACACCTGCTGGACTACCGTTTGGTATATTTTAGAATTGTTTACCATGTGATCATAACAGAATGTGTCTTGCGTTCCATGTAGGAGCAAAAAGATGGGGTTTTTTAATTCTATAAAGTTGATGGTTTTATTTGAGGTGTTTAGTTTCTTCTGATACAGTTTGTGAAGTTTAAGTATTTGCTGGAATTAAAAACAGGCGACACTTTATTGGTAAATTGCCTTGGTGAACCTCCTTTCGATTTTGTTTTGAAGCTGAATGTTAAGTATCGCTTCTTATGGAAAACTGTTAAGACATCGGTTTTCTGTTTGCTTCAGAAGAGAATTATAATGTATAGTTCTATCTATCTATCTTTGATTAATTCATTCATTTGTAGTTATTTTCGTGCTTGTATCCAATTAAGGTTCAAGCACGCAGTCCTGGGCACACACACCTGAGCTATCTGGACTGTTTGTCCAGGACAGATGGTTAGTGGTTAGTAAGAGAGATATCGGTGTAGTGGTCTTACCCACTGAGTCGTTCAACTCGCTCTGGTTGGAAGCCGGTAACGGGAGCCGAACCCAGTACCTACCATCCTGATGTCCGATGGCTTAACGACGACACCACCGATGCCGGTGCTTCTATGTTTTGGTTCCTTGTTTGTATTACTTTAGGCCTGCGGGAATGACAGGGCTACCACGCACTCGATGGCCGAGAGATATAATAATATTAAAACAAATCCAAGTCATTTTATTAACGTGCATACATCCAATCAAGGCTCAAGCACGTCCATCTCACGCCCTGTACAGGCGCGGATCCAGATATTGTGCAACGGTCGGGGGGGGGGGGGTCATATGCAATAAATTAAATGAAAAATATTTAAGGTTGCCTATTCATTCATTACAATAAGTGGGAAAAAGGTTGTCCTGAGCAGACGGGGCCGGACCCCTCCACCCACCCACCCTCCTCCCTCTGGATCCACGCCTAATATATCTGGTATTGCCAGTGCACTCTATATTTTGTACTATACCAAATAAAATCCCACAGGCGACCATGTTAACGTTTGTGTTTAAAAATACTATATGCAATATTTCAACGAAACTATGGCGCATAAATATCAGTACTACAACCCTTACCTCCAAGTATTAACTGCAGAAAATGGTACCTTTCATGGCTCATTTTCAATATAACTGGATGCTTTTACAACATCCCTACTTTCGCACAAAATTGGAGTACCTTTTTTCACAGCTACCCCCCATACATGTTCCAAGCACAATGCTACTTGACACAGTGGTACTAGATGAAATAAAATTGCATAAATGTTTTTTGCCCAGATGAAACTAATTGTTTTTACAACCAACACAGTCACATGTATCACCAATGGCAGGACTTGTGCTATTAACTGCTTTATCAAAAGTTAGGTACACCTCGAACTTTGACCTAGTCTGATGTTATTTGGTTTAGTGCTACCTAAATAACTTGCAATTTGTGCCCACCACCCACTTTAAATATTGTTCCTACGGATCTGTATCATTTGTGACACGATTGTGTGTTCGTCTATGTGGCTTTCTTCTAAATGGGTTTTCCCCAGGCCAAATAAGTGACTCGTGACTGGCCAATTTATATGCTGTCACATCTGTTGGAAAAAAAATATATATATATTTATATTTTACTAATAGAATAATGTAGCAGATTTTGTCTAAAACTGTATGTCGGAATTACCAAATGTTTGACATCCAATAGCCGATAATTAATAAATTAATGTGTTCCAGTGGTGTTGTTAAACAAATTTCACTTTTTATTTCTGATGACAGTGGCTTCAACTGAACTTGTTTTGTTTAACGACACCATTAGAGCACATTGATTCATTAATCATCGGCTATTGGATGTCAACCATTTAGTAATTCAGACATATGGTAACTTTGACATTATAGTCTTAGAAACCGGCTACATATTTTCCATTACGAGCAAGGGATCTGTTATATGCACCATCCCACAGACAGAAGTGCACATACCACGGTCTTTGGTATACCTATGATGCATTGGATGGAACGAGAAATAGCCCAACGGGCCCACCGACGGGCATTGGTGCCAGACCGACCGCGCATCGGGCGAGCGCTTAACCACCAGACTACGTCCCCACTGCCATTTCCCCAAATGCGCTTCACCGTGTTGATTAATTCCGTATTCTATACATCACTATACATCATCAAAAGAGGAAGCAACTCCCGTTTACTCCGCTCCAGGAGGTATAACGTATTTAAAGTATTTATGGGACGTTAATCCTACACAAAATGCTAAGCGCCTGGAGATGGCTTTCAAGGACAGGTCAGCCTAATCCGTTAACCAATGACTAACGACGCCTAGATTGATTTTCAATCATTAATGAAGATGTTCCTAGCTAATGGCTGATAACTCGTGTTAATTGTCGGTATACTCTAAAACAGCCGCTACAAAACGGAGATTGTGTTTATTAATTTGTATTCATCCTTTCCGACAACATTCTGTCTGCAGCTGGCGTATATTAATTATATTTTTGTTGATACAAATAACGTAAAGAGCGTAGAATTATTTGATTTAATAACACGAATGGCGGTTATTGAAAACAAAGGCTTCCTAGAGGTGATGTTTCTAGTAATTGCTCATCATTTGGCCACACATCGACCCCGCCTCTTCAAATTCAGTATATTACAGCTTTGTTTACTCGGTGTTTTCCTTAAGCTAGTACATGTAGGGGGTTTTATACACAAACTGAAATACAGTGACAAATCCAGAACATTTGAAACGGGATCGAAAGTAAGTTTTAAAAATATATAACATTAACTGAAGGTCATGCACGAAAGGTGCTTCATGAGGGAGCATCCGATTTTGAAAAAAAGGGCCATTCAACAAATACGTCACACAATGACATCATCATTCATTGAATAAGATGATATTCTTCAGAGAGATAGAGAGAGAAAAATAAGATGGCCAAACGGGCACTCGTCAGAATACCCGGATCTGCGTCTGAAATACGTGTATTTGTGGAACGAGGCCGTAAAGATAGTGCACTCATTACACAGATGATTGTTATACCTGGAACCTTCTGTAACAGCTTGGACTACGTGTACACCTGTTCACAAAGCATACAAGTGAAAATACGAGTGTTCATGCCAAGTGCTACTTGAATTACATCTATGCCAATATTGTTATGTATTAAAACAACGGAATCAAGTGACCGTGGACTTCACAAAACACAACAATATATTTAAGATTAAATTTCAGAGATATTGTAAGTTAGCGGTGCTTTCAGTGGTATTTACAAAGGTTATTAAGAACATTCTCACAGTTAAAATATAGCATGCGTATACAGATTAATGTTTTGGCTGTTCTTTGCACCCGCAACCATTGTAATTACTTGCTTTAAAATTGAATTCTATTAATTGTGTCAACTTGATAATGTGAGTAATATAGCTTGTTAGCTCTGTTCCTCTCGCTCGCTCTCGCTCTCTCTCTCTCTCTCTCTCTCTCTCTCTCTCTCTCTCTCTCTCTCTCTCTCTCTCTCTCTCTCTGTGTGTGTTTCTATCATCCTTTCTCTCTTTATGTCATCCAATAGCTTATGTTTAATTGATCAATATGCTCTAATGGTGTCGTTAAACCAAATAAACTTTAGCTGTCTGTTTTGTATGCACAACATGCGCACCTACACGAGTATCCGATCGCTTAAAGAAAAAATACTTACACACGTACATGCGCACGAACACGAACAATCTTACAATCTTCTGTGCAAAAAGGGTAACGATGTTTGAAGAGGATGAAAGCTAGGATGCAGATTTACGCCCGGTAGCCCAACCCCTTGTTTCACATATACCTGCCATCTTGTTTATTTAATTCAGGTGCGGTTTCGAAAAAAGCTGCTTGGCACCTTTCCCCGAACTTCAAAGTACCGTGGAAATCATTTACAAAAAAATACATGTTAGTATACTGTAATTACGTGCCCTTTTTGAACGTTGCAGCTCCTCCCTAGAAAAATCCTGCAACCCGCTTCTGCAATTACTTCACTTGTTTCTATATTCCAGACCACCATGGCTCTTGCAATTGCCAGCGCCTTCTCTGCTGGCAAGGAGCGGAGCCGAGCTACGAACCTGTGGCGACACGGGTCCCGCAGCAGCGTGCCCAGCCAGCCAGCCGCCTCGAACCCCGACTCCTACCTGGACTCGCTGCACGCCCACACGAAGAAGTTCCGCTACCAGACGCTGCTGGGAGACGCTGTGGTGCTGGAGAAGAAGAACATCGAGGTGGAGCAGGACCGACAGCGCAGACAGCACGACAAGCGCAGACACGTCATGTCCAAGTTCAAGATGGGCATCAGGAAACCGCCGGCCATCTTGGAGATCGCCAGAAACGCGTCAAGAGTAAGAATCTTATAGAGTCGAACATCGGTATGTCGAGCTTTATGTCATGTGCCAAGGTTACAGGGTGGTTTCAGTTTACAACTCACTGCTGACTGTCCACCATTTCCAAAACGTCTTTTAATGAAACACTAATACTAATATAGAACATATTAAATCTGACGAATGTTTCAAAACGCACCTAGCGAGAGTATGAAAAGAAAGTGCGAGTGTGGTACGTTTATAAACAACGTGTTGTAAGATAAATGGTATCAAATGGACAAGAGTGTAGTATTCTATTTCGTATATCCTCAAAAAAACAGGGTTAAAATAATTTTAAAAGTAATTTTCAGCTAAAACGTATTATGGCACTCGCGCTTGCACAGTTAGCAAGCGCCATAAGTAGATGTCTTTAAATCGATCCCCTACATAATAGTTGGAAATCGCGATATCCTAAATGTCACACAACGCTCTCCCAAATGGGCATGTAATGCTAGGATCAGACTACCAACTGCCACGACAAAGTTGGCCAACTTTCAGCTCTTACGACTTCTACTACTGTCCAGTTGCTAGTCTGAGCGCTCTTGCAACTCGATTATCGTCGTATACAACGCCTACGGCCGAGTAGTTGTTAATCTGAGCGCACCCGTCTAAGTGGGAAGTTAAGGGAATTACAACGCAACCGCCGAGTTATACAACCTCGTCGTGACAGTTGACAGTCTGAACCTAGCATAAGTAATCCTCCTCCTTCATTTTGGAATGGAAAGGCATCTCGAGCTTTTTGCTCATTTTGTCTATAAGGTATAATTATGTTCATGAAACAAAAAAAAACTTGCATCAACATCCATTATACAAATATTAAAAGGGAATTAATTGGCATTAGTGTTTTCAATGCGGATTCTTCATTACGGTCTGGTGTTCCAGACGTTTGAATGAGCACATATTTTTATCGCATCAAACCAAGATCGATGCACTTTTATGTAGTCAAAGAGGGGGATTAACTGGCATGAGTCTCCATACATATATTTCTTTACAGGAAATATCGTTTACAGTTTCTATAGTCACACATTACTCGCTGTTCAGAATAAGGGCTAATGATTAGTTCTCAATGGTCAATGGGAGATAAATCGACCAATCAACCATTTGACTCGTGCTTTTACACCTACTGAAGGTTCACGCACGTCTGTCTGGGCACATCCTCCAATTTTCTCCGGGAAATATGTCTCAACTCTGCTGTTACAGCTCACTCTGTGGTGTAGCCGATACAGGGATGCGATCTTGGTATCTACAAATCTCAAGCCCGGAGGTTCAGCCATTAACCCATCAGGTACACACTTTTTAACTATAAAATTAATTCAATACTTTTGTACAAAGCTCAGGGCGGGACGTAGCCCAGTGGTAATGCACTCGCCTGATGCGCGGTCGCTCTAGGATCGATCCTCGTCGGTGGACCTATTGAGCTATTTCTCGTTCCAGTCAGTGCACCACGACTGGTATATCAAAGGCCGTGGTATATGCAGTCGTGTATGCGGGATAGTGCATATGAAAGGCATACCTTGCTAAGACTATAGGTTAAAATTACCAAATGTTTGACATTCAATAGCCGATGATTAATATATCGATGTGGTCTAGTGGTGTCGTTAAACAAAACAAACGTTTTTAATTCGATACTTTTGAAGTCGTGCATATCTGACACATTGGGAGCAGACGGTGTAACACCTGACACGGTCAAGTCTTCTGAATGTGTCAATCAAATCTTCTGCGCCGTGACACAGTGCCTCGCTGTAAACCGTCGGATATCTTATCAGCGCTGTTCAAATAAATAACAAATCCCAATTAAGTTTACAAATGGTGTACAACACCTTTGTTGTCTCGAACCGCCTGCGTTCAGCGACAGCCAGTAACGCTGACGTTCGCGAACTATTTTATTGGTCCCCGATGTTATGGTTAAATTTAAAGTGAAGTGCTTTTTACTATCGGGAATCGTTATTTATTAGACGTATAAAAATAAACCAACATCACCATCAATACCATCATCATGACATGCTATTCATAAGTTCATTCAGCGAAATGTGTCAAAATAATAATTGAATTATCAACAATTGAATACATTTTCAGAAATATTCTTTAGTATAAAGTTGTTGACAATTTGGTATAAAGTTGTCGACAATTTGGTATAAAGTTGTTGACAATTTGATGGGTATTTCCCGACTTCAATTTCTGACCGATAGCTTTGCTTTACTAATTTCTATATTCACTTTCATTTTGCCTCAATTTTATTTTTATATATATATATTTATCCAGGACATGCCTCTTGGTGTCCTTAGTTATAGACTAATAAAACAAGACTTCCATGCCAACCATCTGGCTGAGCCGAATTGTGGATACGATGGACATATTAGAAACACTGTGTATTTTTAAAAATAATTGAAACATATAATAGGCTTTGACGTCAATATCGGTCTCTCCAGAAATGATCCAAACTGACAAATAGAAGAAGAAAGAAATATTACAAAATTAATACTGCCATTATATTAAGAAATTCAAGCCATGAACTACATATATATAGTTATTTTCTGTACAGATTAAAAAAAAAGGACCGTGAAAAATTTCCGGTTTTGGGGAATTCCGGTTTACAGAGGGTCCGGTTTTAAGAGGTTTCATAATATATATATATATATATAGTTTCTTGGCTTGAAAGTTTTTAGATATATTTGTTGATCTCACTATTTTATTCCTGATATAACATTATAGTAGAGTCTTTGTAACGACAAGATGACCAAAGCGTAGAAAGAAACAAGTACATAATTGAACTAAACTGAAACCGTAATATTCACATACGTTAATTTTAGAAAGGCTGCACAAATGTCACATTTATTTAAAACAAATATATTCCTTTGTCTTGTACAGACACACACATTTTAAACGTAAAACTAACTGTATTACTAGTTTCACAGATGCGCACCTATAGACTGGGATAAAGTTATTATCGGCTGATCTGTTCCTGTCACTTGGCATGCACTTCTAACGAGTACCCAGTGTACGTGTTTTAAGGAAATGAAGAGATAGTATCACTCGACATGTAACCGTTATGTAGCCAGTCACTGGAACGTTGACACCAGTGTCTAACAGGGCTGTTTTAAAACTGTTTTCAGTCGTCAAAACAATCTACTGTGACAATCTCTAGTCACACGAAGCAGAGCTATCCGTGATCTGTTTTAACACTGGGGACAAAACGGCCAGAGGTAGACAGCTGTGTACCCTGTGTGGATGTTTTCAGTTGGTTGTTCTTGTACAAAATATAACCATGTCGACGTCAACGACGTCAGAGGTAGGAATATAGTGTTTTGTAAATAGCAAATTCAGTACTATGTGTAATTGGACCATAGTGTTTTCTCAATAGTAAATTAAGTACTATGTGTAATAGGACCACAGTGAGTTGTAAATACATGTAGTAAATTCAGTAGTCTATATCTATATCTATATCTATCTATCTATATCTATATCTATATATATATATATATATATATATATATATATATATATAATTATATATATATATATATATATATTTAATTTTAGTGTTTTGGAAATACTAAATTCAGTACTATTATTATAGTGCTTTGGAAATAGTAATGCCATTACTATATTTTATTTAAATGTATAACTTTGTAGAGAAATATTGACCAAATATGTACAAAGAAATATAGACCAAATGTGTTGTATATGTTCAGTGGTGGTCTTTCTACATAAGTAGGTTGGTTAGAAATAATACAGATTTGGTTTAAAAAAGTAAAACATACATATTACAATCCTATCTAGAAATTCGTCGTCTGTTAGAAAGACCGATCGTTTTGCCTTTACCTGGTTCCCTCATCCTATTGTTTATAGCTGCTGTGCGGGACCGACATCGGTAGATTTTAGTGCATTTATGTGACATTTACGTTTACAAGTTTAAATAATAAAATGCTACTTGTATCAAGAAGCCTGCATCAAAATATTGTTGACTCTGTCGTAAATAATACATTATGATCGTGATACAGGGTACCCACATTGCGATATATCACAATACAGGGTACCCACATTGCAATATATCGCAATACAGGGTACCCACATTGCAATATATCACGATACATGGTACCCACATTGCAATATATCGCGATGCAGGGTACTCACACTGCAATATATCGCGATGCAGGGTACCCACATTGCAATATATCGCGATGCAGGGTACCCACACTGCAATATTTAGCGATACAGGGTACCCACATTGCAATATATCGCGACACAGGGTACCCATGTTGCAATATATCGCAATACAGGCTACCCACATTGCAATATATCGCAATACAGGGTACCCACATTGCAGTATATCACGATACAGGGTACCGACATTGCAATATATCGAAATACAGGTACCCACATTGCAATATATCGTGATACAGGCTACCCATACTGCAATATATCGCAATACAGGGTACCCATACTGCAATATATCGCGACACAGGGTACCCACATTGCAATATATCGCAATACAGGGTACCCATACTGCAATATATCGCGACACAGGGTACCCACATTGCAATATATCGTGGTACACAAAACGAATCCCTATGTGTTAGTATTATTAATGTAAATGTATTTCCACGGGCCTGTAAGTATGACTGACACAATATACAGAAGACAAACTTAATAATGTTACCGACCATAGTTTCCGAAGTATGTAGGTTTTCTGTCTCGCATATAATCTAGTTTGAGCTACTGCATCAGTGCGACCAGAAGTGCATTGGATTTGCCAAAACTGATCATTCGAGAAAGAGGTTGTAATCTAGCTGTAAACAATAGGAAGGAAATGTTTTATTTAACGATGCACTCAGCACATTTTATTTACGGTGTTATGGCGTTAGACATATGGTTAAGGACCACACAGATATATAGAGAGGAAACGCGCTGTCGCCACTTCATGGGCTACTCTTTTTGATTAGCAGCAAGGGATCTTTTATATGCACCATCGCACAGACAGGATAGTACATACCACAGTCTTTGTTACACCAGCTGTGGAGCACTGGCTGGAACGAGAAATAGCCCAATGGGTCACCGACGGGGATCGACCCTAAACCGACCGCGCATCAAGCGAGCGCTTTACCACTGGGCTACGTCCCGCCCCCCTGTAAACAATAGAAAGAAATGTTTTATTTAACGACGCACTCAACACATTTTATTTACGGTTATATGGCGTCAGACATATGGTTGAGGACCACACAGATTTTGAAAGGAAACCGACTGTCGCCACTTCATGGGCTACTATTTCCGATTAACAGCAAGGGATCTTTTATTTGCGCTTCCCACAGGCAGGATAGCACAAACCATGGCCTTTGTTAACCAGTTATGGATCACTGGTCGGTGCAAGTGGTTTACACCTACCCACTGAGCCTTGCGGAGCACTCACTCAGGGTTTGGAGTCGGTATCTGGATTAAAAATCCCATGCCTCGACTGGGATCCGAACCCAGTACCTACCAGCCTGTTGACCGATGGCCTAACCACGACGCCACCGAGGCCGGTCTGTAAACAATAGATGCAATAGTTGAGAATGTTGTGTTGCCCTCAGCTCACGATCTCACAATATTTTTGTTTATAAAATATAGTATACATAATTTATATATATAATTAATTGACACTATATAATTAATTAATTGACACTATATAATTAATTGACACTATATAAACACCCACGGTTTATACAAATACTGATATTCTAGAAAAGAAAATATCTTTGATATGTAATGTTAGTCATCAAAAAGGATCTGAAAGATGTGCACATCAAACTGAGGATAATCCCTTTGAGTAACTGTTAGAATTCCACTTTTGTTAATCGTCAGCATATGTAACGATCCAAACATTTCAAAGAAGCGAGGAGTTTATAGTACAGTATTCTCTTTTGATATCTATTTACAAACAGATACTGTATATGCTTTTGACATAGGTCATTACGACTGTTGTTACTGTTGTTGTTGTTGTTGTGGCTGCTGCTGCTGTTGTTGTCTGCTGCTGCTACACTGTATTGTTGCTGGGCTGTCTTAACCTCTACCGAAGTGTAAGGCAGTGTCTTGATGACACCATTTGTCGCGCGCCAGAATTTTGATCATACTGGGTTTGTAGTTGCAGCCAGACGTTTGGCGACTACAATTACACATTATTGGGATTTTTTTAGAATACAATGTCTGCATATCTAATATATTTGTGGTCATGTTTGTAGCAGGCATTGTTGATTTTCTTCCTGTTATATATTTTTTCTTACGTACGATTGTTGGAAGGTAAAATCTGGTTTCAGCTACTACACATATGAACGACAAAACCGTACGACACGATCAGGGCCGTATCTCTGCACACTGCAGATCGAATGGGTTTTGGTAAAATAGTAGTTGAATTCTATTAAAATACACCTTTGACGTCACAGTATTCTTTCCACGCTCCATTATTTTTCAGTAATGGAGCGATGAAACCCTACTTAATTAACCCACCAAAATCATTTGTGTTAAACTCCATACTAACATATATTGGCATAAAGTTATTATTTAGTGGTGTATATCAATTAGGGGAATATCCTCGTATCTCTCCATTTCTGAAAAATAATGGGACTCGGCCCTAGTAAGCCTCGTCTCCATTATTTTTCAGGAATGGAGAGTTACTCGGACATTCCCCTATACTGAATATCTTAACTAGTGCATCATCTGTAGGAGTACAACCATTTCCGAGGAGATCCATTACCGGATATGTTATCCCTCTTGCACCGTCAAAAGAGGTCTGTCACATCCAGTCTAGATTGAAATAAGTACAGCTGTAATGACAAGCACTATTATAACAATGATGATATCAAGTATGCATGAAAGGTTAGCATATCCTGACCAACCGGTGGCGCCCATCATGAGTATTGCCACCACAGCTGTCAAGTCAGTCACTTCATCTAAAACGATGAAAAAATAATAAATGTGAAAGAGTTTCACCAAAGAGATGAAAACGTTTATACAAGTTCAAAATATGAAATAGTTTCAGCCATCATTTCGGTCAGTGATGCATCGTATTTAGTAGATACAGCATCCAAATGTCTACCATAAAATGATTTGAATGCCCTCAGGAGTCCCTGGACATCATAATCTGATGGAACAACTTCTGTGCCATAACAAACACCTTGTTTATACAGATACTGATGTTCTAAACCAGGAAAATATCTTTAGTATGTAATGTTAGTCATCAAAAAAACTGTTAGTCGTAAACATGTTGCCATGGCAGTAATCTGAAGTCCACTTCTTTTAGTTGTCAACATACGTCTCAATTCCAAACACTTACCTGTATCATGGTGATACCATTTATTCGTGTCTAGATTAGATTTGAAAATGCTGTGTTGTGGAGGGCCAGACTAATTTGTAATTGGTTATACACCATCAAATACATTTCCAGCAAGAAGCTACCTTTTAGACGCTGTCTTGCTTTAGGTGCTTGAGTAGAATGATCGAATCCCTTCTCCGATTGATTTTGCCACCGTTCTAATCAGTGCTCCACAACTAGTATATAAAATATTGAAAAATCCGTGGTAAGTGTTGTCCTGCCTGTGGGAAAGTGCATACAAAAGATACCTTGCTGCTAACAGCAAACTTTAACGGTTTCCTCTGAATACCACGTGACTCAGTTACCAAATGTTTGACATCCAGTAGCCGATGATGAATTAATCAATGTTTGACATCCAGTAGCCGATGATTAATTAATCAGTGTTTGACATCCAGCAGCCGATGATTAATTAATCAATGTTTGACATCCAGTAGCCGATGATTAATTAATCAATGTTTGACATCCAGCAGCCGATGATTAATTAATCAATGTTTGACATCCAGTAGCCGATGATTAATTAATCAATGTTTGACATCCAGCAGCCGATGATTAATTAATCAATGTTTGGCATTCCAGTTTTAGCCGATGATTTAATTAATCATCTCGTGCTCTAAGGGCTCGTTTAAAACAAATCAAACTTTTAACTTTAGACAAACTATCATACTATGTTGTAAGAGGCCCAAGTACCTTTAAAAGTGAACTATGTCACCTCTAGCGTTGACACTAAGTACTCTGTAAAAATGCACGACGGCAAACACATATTTTAACTCGACCATATGAGATTCTTTTTATTTGATTAATGTCTTTTTTTCTGAAACGCATGACATTTAATGGAGGTAATCTAATACCGTTGTTGTACAATACTCGTATGTCGCGAGTGTTACCTGGGATAAGTTTCTGTCGTCTCATAATCCAATTTGATTGGCATTGTACTCGGCTTAGCGAACGGCGCCCCATTTATTAACTGTTTGATTTTCATGAATGCACATTTAGTCCATCGATATACTCCCGCTTTCATATACTCGCTGAGTAGTCGTGAGTTTAATTATTCCGATTCGTGCGTTTGATGACATGCCAAGTGTACTCAGTGAAAATTGAAAGGCGATATTTATAGACAACACATCAGTTGACATGAATCCTGTACTAGTATCTAAGAACCTTTATATAAAAACTGGTATCAACCTTTTTTTTGTTTATAATGTCGGGTAGTAG
>NC_054704.1:96135686-96162208 GCF_016097555.1 Gigantopelta aegis | reverse complement strand
TACTGTGACAGATCACCAGTCTAGTGGATGTTTTATTTCTGGGTGGTCTGGCTGAACACTGCCCTGACGCTGGCGAATAATTTGACTGCTACCATCGTTTTCTATGACATGAAATTCATCAAACGTTGGGAGCAAAAACCAGTCTAGCGAACGAGCACGATCACTCGCTCTCCTGAACATTCCTCTGGAGTGTGGACGTAGTTTAGTGACAGAACGCTTCAATAATGATATAATATTTGATAGAAATGCTAGTGCTCGATTTCACGTTGACGGCTCATCCATGATTCATGATTTAATTTTCGTTTGAGAGAGGATCGACTGAATTTTGCATTTCACGTTAAAGAATCAGTTTTGATCTTTGCTTCAAATCAGAATGGTTTTGCACATGAAACATTTCCGACAGCGAAGTCCAAAGTTTAAATGTCTGATATTTTACCACCGACGAGAAATCGGACCTAAGACAATTAAGATATGGACTTGTATATATATAATGTATATTACAAAACAATTAAAATAGTACCTTCTATATGAGCAAGTGTAGGCCTACTGCTTTGTGAAGGAAGAAAATGTTTTATTTAATGATGCACTCAACACATTTTATTGACGGTTATATGGCGTCGGACCACTCAGATATTGAGAGAGGAAACCTGCTGTCGCCAACTTCATGGGCTACTCTTTTCGATTAGCAGCAGGGGATCTGTTATATGCACCATCCCACAAACAGGATAGTACATACCACAGCCTTTGTTAAACCAGTTGTGGAGCACTGGCTGGAACGAAAAGTAGCCCAATGGGCTCTCCGATTCCTACTTTGTGAATAATAACCAAAATAATACGCCATACATTTGCGTCGTTTAAACATAAAACAGCAGGTTTTGGCAGTTGATCCTTATTAAACAATATTATAAATTGTTCTTCCTTTGATAATTGTTTTCAAAGAATTATTTAAAAAGCGCGATCCGGGACATGGTGCGGTTACTGTGAAATTATTTATTTTCGTACGCTTATATTTTCGTGGTTTTGCTAAAAGAAATCCACAAATAACCCACAAGCCCCCTTTCCCCCCAAAAAAAACCCCAACACCCCCCAAAAAGACCCCCCCCCCCACCCCCCCCCCCCACAAATCACACAACAAAAACAACCCAAATGTGTTGATCGGTAGGTGGTATAATAAATTCGTAGTATATGTATATATGCATTATATTTTCATTGTGTGCTTAAATTTGTTGATGCGCTAATCCACAAATTACACAAAAATTATAACGCCACGAACGAAAGAGTTTTCGCGTATCACATATTATACAGCACCCCCCCCCCACACACACACACACACACCCACCACCACCACCACCACCACCACCACCAGCCCCCCATCCCCACATATGAAATAATATGCAACGAATTCCATGGTGCCATCCACTATACACGACTGGACGTTTTCTATATGTAAAATACCCTTCAATACACAATATCAGGCTCGAAAAGGTCAGTAAAATATGGCCAGCTGTTATTAGTTTTAAATAGAATTTTTTTAATAATAACCAGCTAACAAAAAATAGTGTGTTTGTGTGTGTGCGCGTGTGTGTGTTATTGACAATGTTAAAATAAGTAAACATACAATTGGAAAGATGACTTATGAAAACAACACTTTAAGTCGCTTAATGTTTGGTGAGAAGTATTCTTACAGGCTTGTACTCAGCCATTCTTTAATTAAATTAAGCCATTGGGCTATTTCTCGTTCAGTTGGGCTATTTCTCGGTCAGTGCATCACGACGGGTATATAAGTCCGTGGTATGTGCTATCCTGTCTGTGGGATGGTGCATATAAAGATCCTTGCTACTAATGGACAAATGTAGCGGGTTTCCTCTCTGAGACTATATGTCAAAATAACAAAATGTTTGACATCCAATAGCCGATTATTAATAAATCAATGTGCTCTAGTGGTGTCGTTAAACAAAACAAACTTCTCTTTTTTTCTCTACAGACCAACTTACTTGTATTTGACAATTGTCCATATTCCTGGGTTTTCAACTAGTCTGTGCATCGGGAAGTGTTGAAAGACTACATCTTGTCTGAAATAAATAAATAAATAAATGTATTAGATTAATTAACTTTTTTTATTAACTGATACAATACTTTCTAAATACATGTAATAGAAAACTAAATGGAGTTAAAGTGTTGTGCTAAATATGCACATACATGTTTAGAAATGTTGTATACATATTTAAATACTTTTATTATGGTGAGCGGTGATTTTTTAAATTATACTCAAAGCTAAAAGTTCAAAGTCTTTTTTGTTTAACGACACTACTAGAGCATATTGATTTTTTAATCATTGGCTATTGCATATTAAAGCCGCACACCCTAGTTCCATCCAACGAAAATAAATTATAATTTGGTTAATCTACAAACCTGTAACACACTTAGATCACGTTTTTATCAAATGGAGTGAAAAAGCAGGTTTTATATCGATAAATACCATGGGAATCCCCATGTCCCAATTGCTTGAAATAATTTTGAAAGTTTGTATTCTGATGTCACCGGTAGATGTCGCTCGAAGCACAATGCCTACGTCACGACAAATTTCACAGACTTGGGGTGCGTTCTTTTCAACTCTCCTGGACATGTTCCAACTGTTCTGTCCTGGTTGTATCCCCTCTCCAGATATCGTAGGACTTAGCAAAATTATTGGTTTTAAGGGTTTATAACGTTTTGTATTGAGATACTTACTTGTCTGAACTTTATTGTTACTGAAAATGTTCACGAACTGTGAAGAAAAATTTCACAAATGAACAACAACAAATGATGTTGATCGCGCGAACCGTGCACGAGAAAACAAACCGAACCAAAATGATAACGGTCACGTGGTATACCAACGTCTGTGACATTGAAATGGAAATATCCCGTCTAAAAATAGATTAGACCTTGTCTGCTCAACGTTTTTTTCTCAAACGTGCGCCCGTTTTTCAGAAATACGAAAAATGCATTTTGTGGTATTACAAACACCAGGATTACCAGGATTACCAAAAAACACTTCAGGTGAATGGAAATGTATATTCTAAATAATAAACGGTAAGTAAAGTGCAATTTTATTTGTGAAATAATGGGTTTAATAGCGAAAAACAACGCCGTAATTGTTACGTTATGCGTTATAGTTATTATAACGCAAACAAGCAAGAAACAAGTTAGTCACTAACATGCGGTTTATTCTTCATCTAACTCATTGCGACAAGATCTCACGAGAGTTAATCTCGCAAACACTAACATCTCTTTATCGAGACTCAACATGTAACATGTAACTTTATATATCGAGACATCTCCCCTTTTTTGTTTTCAAACTAAAGTTTCTAGTCTTCTTCTGTTTAACAGTTCTTTTTGTTGAATAGTTCTTTAGCCAATCTCCCTTTACAATCAATTTAGAGTTTCTGTAAATAAAACAATTTCAACTTTGCATTAGTGTTCTATTCTGTTTTCTTAACTATTCAAATAAACTACAACAATTAACTACCGAAAATAAACACAATAAAGGACGAGGGTAGACTGCCCTGCCTTTATACATAAAAACCAGGTATTATTCTGACCTGTGTGGTTTTTATGCATGTCCTTGCACATCCATAATGAAAAATTATATTCCAAGAATGCACATCCATAACGAATTGTTCTCTTCATTCTTGTACTTGAACTGACTTAATTATTTAAAATTTGGGTTTGGTTTGGACACTCTTCCGCTTCTTGTAACAATAAGTTTTTCACCAAATGCGCGTTTCAGCTTCTCGGGTGATTTTCGCACCGTCTTAGTCTGAACTGGTATCTCTGACATTGACTGATGTATTGTAGTACTCTGTGCTTCTTTGTTTTCGCATCTCTCCTGGGTAGGTTGGATAGGTTGACTGTTTACAGGAAGAATACATGGTTCTGGTACATATGGTTCTGGTGCATACTCTTCTCCCATTTTTCTTAGATGTTTTCTGTTCCTTCTGTAGGTTCTACCATTTTCTGTTCGCACTTGGTATGACCTCACATCCACCTGACCTTCAACTTTAGCCAAAACCCATTTCCCTTTTTCTACTGGTTGTATCCTCACAATATCACCAGGTTTTAAACTTTCAAGCTCTTTTGTACTTCTGTTGTAGTACTTGACCTGCTTTTCTTTCCGATAATACAGTTTTTCTTTGACATCTTTGACTACTTCTGGTGTGAGCAGACGTCGAGCAGTAGGCAACAATGTTCTAGTTCTGCGAGAAAACATCCGTTGTGCTGGCGATGTGGTTACCAGCTCTGTCGGAGTGTTGTAGTAGTCGAGTAGGCCAATGTATGGGTCGGTGTTAGCTCTGTGAGCTTTCTTGATGATAGACTGAGCTATTTTGACAGCACTCTCTGCCTTTCCATTTGATTGTGGATATCTTGGTGAACTTGTAACATGCATACATCCATACTCCTTTGCGAACTCACTGAATTCTTTTGAGTTGAACGGAGGTCCATTGTCTGTGAACATTTCTTCGGGAATACCATGCCTTGCAAACTGAGCCTTGATCTTTCCAATAACTTGTGATGCTTTCTTGTTTGCACTTAGTTTGTCAACTTCGAAAAAGTCTGAATAGTGATCAACAATGACTAGATAATCACAGCCTTCAGTTTCGAAAAGGTCCATGCTGACTTTTTGCCATGGTCGATCTGGTATCTCTCGACTGATGAGTGGTTCTTTTTGTTGTTTCACCGAGAATTCTCTGCAGACAGAGCATTTTGAAATACATTCTTCAATTTCTTTGTTCATCCTCGGCCAATAAACCACTTCTCTTGCCCGTCTAAGGCATCCTTGAATTCCTAGATGACTTCTGTGAATTCTTTCTTTGATTTTCCCTCTCATTGCTGTAGGGATTACAATACGGTCTCCTTTGTAGACAAGACCATCTTGTACAGTTAACTCATCCCGAATGTTGAAATAATCTTGAACTGATATTTGTATTTCTGCTTTTGTCTCTGGCCATCCTTGTACAATGATTTTCTTTAGTTGATTCATCACTGTATCAGTTTCAGATGCTTGTTGTATTTCCTCCAGAGTTTCTGGAGTCATCCTTACATCCTCCAACATATTTATCAGTTCAACATCTTTTTCAGTTACAGTCCGCACATCCACATGAAATACTTCACCATCATGTACCTCTTTTGTCAGATGTGGTATGTATGCTCTGCTCAAAGCATCTGCCATGAACATTGACGATCCCTTCTTATATACCAAGACAAATTCAAACTTTTGTAGTCTCAGCAGCATTCTTTGTAGTCTCTTTGGTGCATTCAGTAGGCTCTTTTTGAAAATACTTTCCAGCGGCTTGTGGTCTGATTCCACAGTAAAAGATCTGCCAAACAAGTATGTTTCAAATTGTTCAACACCAAACACGATCGCTAGAAGTTCTTTTTCGATCTGTGCATAATTACATTCTGTTGTGTTCAGAGATCGTGAAGCATATGCAACAGGTTTTCCCTCCTGCATAAGACAAGCTCCAAGCCCATGCTGGCTTGCATCACATTGCAAAACTACTGGCTTATCATTGTCAAAGTATCCAAGGATAGGAGCCGTTGACAAAATATTTTTCACTTTGCTGAAAGCTTTCCCTTGTATAGTCTCATCCCAGTAAAACGCTACTTCTGCTTTCAGTAATTCCCGAATCGGAGCGGTGACTGTTGCTAGCTGTGGAGCAAACTTGGCAACGTAGTTCACCATCCCAATCAAGCGTTGCACTCCTTGTTTATCAGAAGGGGGTGGCATCTTAATGATTGCTTCAACTTTGGCTGGATCAGGTTTCAGACCTGATGCAGTTAGTCTGTTTAAACTTCATTTTGTCTTTGTTGAGCCGAATACCTTTCTCTTGGCATCTCCTCAACAACAAAACTAGTTTACGATCATGATCAGCTTCATCCAGTGCATATAGTAGTATGTCATCAGTTACAACAGCCACTCCTTCTAATCCTTCTAGAGCTTCTTGCAGTCTCCTTTGAAATTCCTCAGGCGCTGGAGAAATTCCAAATGGCATCCGCTTCCACCTGTAACGACCAAATGGAGTTGAGAATGTAGTTAAGTAACTAGACTCTTCATCTAAGACAACATGCCAAAACCCATCTTTTGCATCAAGTACAGTGAACAACTTAGCCGTTGACATTTCAGGAAGGATATCATCAATCGTGGGTAATGGATAGTGGTTTCTCTTCAAAGCTTTGTTTAAAGGTTTTGGGTCTATACAGAGACGTATGCCACTTTGTTTATTGCATACTACCATAGAAGACACCCAATCTGTAGGTACTGAGACAGGAGCCAAAACATTTTTCTTGACAAGTCTGTCAATATGTTTCTTGACCATTGTCTTATTTGCCAAAGGCAGTTTCCTTGGTGGTATCTGTACTGGTACTACCGCCGGATCCACTTCTAGATGTAACTCTCCTTCCAGTTTACCATCTCTTGTGAACACATCAGTGAACTGTGTTTCAATGTCTTTTTTCCTGAGAGGAAGCATGGTCTCCACACCATGTACAGACTCAAAATTGTTTTGATTCACAGTTATTAGTTTCATTTTCTGCACGGTTCTCGACCCCAATACAGATCGACATTTCTCTTTTACAACTTGGAACTCTGCACTGTATTCTTTCTTAGTTTTAGGATTGAGAATCCTTAATCTGCATTTTCCTACTGGTTTGATCTGAGATTTGTTGAACATAACAAGTGTAGTGTTACTAGGTTCCAGCTTTTCTTCAGACAAACCTGAATATACTGCTTCAGATATTACGTTTACACTCGCTCCACTATCTATCTGAAAGTTCACTTTCTGTCCGTTTACTATCATGTCCGCAAAGATTCTAGTAGGATATGTTTCACCACCAACATTAACAGCAGCAACCTCAGCAATAGCATCCACGGACATAAGACTTCCCTCACTACTGTCATCAGAGTTGTCTTCTACTGTATATAGTTTCTCTTTAGATTTTTGTTTTCGATCACTCCTTGGTTTGAATCTCCTAGTAGGACATTTTAAAGCAGTGGTTTTCTTTCTTGCAGATATTACAGGTCTTTCCCCAAGCAGGACACTCCGCTTTCCTCTTGGGATGTCGTTTATCACAGTAATAACAGTTGATCAAAGTAACTCTCTTTTGACCAACCTGCAGACCAACAGTAGACTTTTTCTTTGTTCTATGCTGAAAAGCTTGAACGTCTTCCGATTTTCCCTGAGCCATCTCTTGAAGATGCTGATTTGTGGATTCATATGCCCTAGCGGTATCTAGACATTGCTGAAGTTTCAGATTTCTCATCTGTAGTAGCCGTTTCCTCGTGTGGTTGTCACCAACGCCTACAACAATCCGATCTCTTATCAAAGAATCTCTCAACTGTTCGTAGTTGCAGTTTTTTGACATCTTCATCAATGTAGTATAGTACGCATCTATAGATTCACCTTTCTCTTGGTCACGTTTATTGAAACAATACCTTTCGTAGATTTCATTTACTTCACCAAGACAGAATTGTTGCATTCTCTCTAACACAATGTTAATGTTAGTTCTATCATCTACATTAGGAAATTGCATCCCATTGTATACTTTCAGTGCTTCAGGGCCAAAACATGTTAGAAGTGTAGCTGTTCTTACTTGTGTGGGTTGTAGTTCAAGTCGCGAAGCAATTTCATAATTATCCCATACTTGTCTAAAATGCTCCCATTTTGTAGCAACGTTTCCACTCAACTCTAGTTTGCACGGGAACGGAACACTCTGAATGACTGTAGGCTGTACCTCTTGGTCACCCATTGTTATCACTTACTAGTAGCAGTGTAGTACAGAAAAATAATCCAGTATTTAACCCACCAAGTTTACTTATAAACACTTTCGGTTCACGTTTCCGATGGAAAAGATCGCTGTGATGCTCCTTTCCGGTCGGACATACCAAAGCAGTGCTTACTTCCGGAGGAATTTACAATTCCAACGTTTGACTACGGACCATCACTTCCGGTCGTAGTTCAAAGAAGAAAGTTTTCTCGGACTGGTGCGCACTTTAAGGAAGAAGTGTCACAGAAGAAATGCCCACTTACTAACATTTTGGTCAGTTTTTTACAGCAATATCACATTTACTCTGTTCCAAAACATGTTTTTCGAGAGCATGGTACTTTTTCACCTTCTGACACCATGTTACGTTATGCGTTATAGTTATTATAACGCAAACAAGCAAGAAACAAGTTAGTCACTAACATGCGGTTTATTCTTCATCTAACTCATTGCGACAAGATCTCACGAGAGTTAATCTCGCAAACACTAACATCTCTTTATCGAGACTCAACATGTAACATGTAACTTTATATATCGAGACAGTAATGGTTAACAACTAGCCGTAACTAGGGTGTGTCCCTTTAAACATTTGGTAACACTGACATACTCGTATAATCTTAGAGAGGAGACCCACCGCTAAACTTGTTCATTAGTAGCAAAGGATGTTTTTTGGAACGAGAAATAGCCCAATGAAACCACTGACTGAGGTCTGCACCTTAGTTTATCTTTTAATTGTGTCTAACAATGAAACTTTAATATACACACGTGCGCGCGAGCACACACACACACACACACACACACGCACACACACGTTACCCCCAAATCTTCCAAACAAACAAAACAGAAACACAACAATAACCAAAACCCCCCAAAAACAACAACAACAACAACAACAAAAAACCCAATCCATCCCCCCAAGGGCAGGTCAGGTCATAGGGTTTTACGTGCACATTCAGAACAAGCTGTTGTAGCGCCGGCTCCTTCGTCCATGACAGGAACAAAACCTTTAAATAGCTCTTCGGCGGATATAGGCTCATGTGTACGAGTCTGCACCTTAGTTTAGTTTTGAGTTATTAACATATTAATTTAAAACAAAAACATATTTTATGATATACATAGCAATGAAATATATAGATCTACGGAAACCATACAAGTGATATCCGGTGAATAGTCATATTTTTTCACTGTAATTTAGCTGCAGTGAAAATATAGAAATCGTATTTACTTTTTTGTAAAAATTCATGATTAAATTATCTCCCTTTGTCTCGTTTCTTCGTATTTAAGTTTGATGATTACCAATGCATCTGATCGTATTTGAAAAAAAGAGAGTAATTTAAACAACTGTACCTATAAAAAACGATATGAAGTGCAAGTAGGATAAAATATCTAAAACTGATTGAATACGATGCTAAATAATAAAATACAGTGTCCTCTCTTTTAGTGTAGGGAGTGGCACGTAGCCCAGTGGTACAGCACTCGCTTGATGCACGGACGGTTTAGGGCTATTTCTCTTTCCAGCTAGTGAACCACGACTGGTATATCAAAGGCCGTGGTATGTGCTAACATGTCTGTGGGATGGTGCATATAAAAGATCCCTTGCTGCTAATCGAAAAGAGTAGCCCATGAAGTGGCGACAGCGGGTTTCCTCTCTCAATATCTGTGTGGTCTGACCATATGTCCGACGCCATATAACCGTAAATAAAATGTGTTGAGTGCCTCGTTAAATAAACCATTTCCTTGCTTACTTCCTCTTTGAGTGTAAGTTAAATTTTAACGGCGTTCGATTCGTTTTGTTTTTGTAGGTTTTTTAGGATCGCTTTGTCAGGTATGTTTGCATAGCAGTATTATTAAATAAATGTTAATTTAATAATTAAATAAAGATAATTTTAAATCAAATTTCTTTTAAAAAGTCTATAGTCAAGTAAATTTTCTGGAAAAGTTCCATTGGAAAAAATATATCATGGCGTTACGTGTTTTCGATAGGAAAAGCGAAAGATATTAACAAAAAGAGAAAGATATTGTCAAAAATTAGGAAAGATGTATATAATAAATAGACCATTTCATGGTGTTGTTTTCTAATACGATTTTTATGTCAACGAGTGATGTGTGAAAACCATATTTTCACGAATGGCGAAATAGCCTGTACATAACTTTGAATCGCACTTCGATAGTTTCGGTATATTACGGGCGTTGCCCAGGGGCGTATCGTGATCTGGACCTGGGGGGGGGGGGGGGGGGGGGGGGGGGGGGGTGTGTGTTCGAATATGAACCAAGTGTACCTTTTTCTATTTTGTTTTTGCACCACCAGAAACTCCATATGTATAAACCTGTATGTTTTAGTTCTGAAAGCGGACCATTTGCTTCAGCGGGGGGGGGGGGGGGGGGGGGGGTGGGGGGGGGGGGGGGGGGGGGGGGGGGGGGGGGGGGGGGGGGGGGGGGGGGGGGGGGGGGGGGGGGGGGGTTGTCTGAACCCCCCCTAGCCTACGCCCCTGTTGCCGGAAATTTAACTATTAGTGAAGAATACAAGGACGTTTCAATATGGTTATGAACATCATAGTTGCCCTACGTACATTTTTCTGAATTTAGTTTAATTAGAAAAATGTGAACGATATCGTTATTATTGATGTCTATGAACATATTTAACGTATACTAGGAAATATATTAAATTACTTGAATTGTATTTATAACAAGCGAAGGTGTTACAACGGCTCTCGGCTTTTTCTACAATGTTCTACAGCATGGATATCACGGAAATTGGTCAGTGTATTTATTATATGTCTTAGTAAAAAACCTTTTAAATATTTATTAGTAAAATAATATAGTTATCAGTTACTAGCGAAGATAATGTTTTTGGGGTGGATACACTGTAACAGGGTTCTTCTATGGAAGAGTATTATGGAACATTTATAAAGGGGCGCCAGATTGAGAAACCTTTTGATCACCGTGAATGCATCCATTTCAAGTCGCAGACCCTAGTTTCAACTCATGAAAATGAAGTCTGGTTAATCTACAAACCTGTAACACATCTGTATAAAGTTACAATAAAGTGAAAAATTGGTCTGTGAAGTTGAAAACAAGAAATGCGCTTAAAAAATAAACTTAGAGCTCGTTTCCATAACTGTTACTTCTTAGAGGTACATGCGCTTTTAAAAATACGAAAAAAACCCACCTGGCCAGGATGTCCAGAAACACTTGGGATATACAGAAATGGATAGCATAAACAATAAAATCTAAGTAATATCTCATTTCAATAATAAAAAGACAACTCTCTTAGTAACAAATACGCCGTAATGATTTAAAGCTAAGGTGTGTCACTTTAAGGTTCACGGAAGGCTTCTGACACCGCTAATATGGAGGGGGGGGGGGGGGGGGGATTATTATTTTATACATTTATGCTTATCTTCATGTTTATATCCAATTAAGGCTCAAGCACGCTGTCCTGGGCGCACACCTCAGCTATCTGGTCTATCAGTCCAGAATAATGAGCTAGTTGTTAGTGAAAGAGAAGAGGTCGTTAAAACTCGCTCTGGGTGGGAGCCGGTACCGGGCTGTGAACACAATAACTACCAGTCTTATGCCTGATGGCTTAACCACGACACCACCGGGGCTGGTGGAAACTTCTGGGGCATAGATGCATTTTAAAGACAAAATTAGTTATATTTAGATGGTTATGTAAATTGCCGAGCAAACAAAATAAAATAAAACCAATATTAAACTGACTTGCAAACTTCGAGATTCTTCGGGTTGCTGACATCTTCCGCCATGTTGAAGATTTGTCTGTAGTCCTGAAAATATAATATCGACAGTTCTAGACTCGGATCGGAGATTCAGTAACTTTCTTGACATCCAATAGCCGATGGTGGATAAATCAATGTGTTCTAGTGGTGTCGTTAAACAAAACAAGCTTCAATAACTTTGTTTACATTTAGTCTTGTTGGATTAGGCTAGGAGAGTAATGAAAGACCAGACGGATATTGACGAGGAAACGTAATATGGTCCCCATCTTGTTTTCTTTGAGAGTCTTCCGGATCTCTTAGGGAGTGGCGATCCTCTTAAAGATGCGCACCTAATAGTGGATCGTGCAAGCAATCACGACTTTGCCAAACATAATTTCGACTATGCCTTGTGCAGAGATACGATTTTGATCAGGGGATATGGTTTTGTCGTTCAGATAAGTATTTAATGCATTATGTCAAGCAAATTGGAATGAATGAATGTTTAACGACACCTCAGCACGAACTAAACATCGGCTGTTGGGTGTCAAACTATGGTAATGGCAAGATTTAGTGATAATAAACAGTGAAAGCACAGCAACAAAACATCAGTACGTTCCCCATACGAAAT
The DNA here is from genome assembly GCF_016097555.1 of Gigantopelta aegis. Classification (NCBI taxonomy): domain Eukaryota; kingdom Metazoa; phylum Mollusca; class Gastropoda; order Neomphalida; family Peltospiridae; genus Gigantopelta; species Gigantopelta aegis. The sequence goes on along the minus strand of NC_054704.1, from coordinate 96,150,064 downwards.
ATGCTATTGACCAGGACCGTACCTTAGGAGGGCGCATCAGCTAGCAGACAACAACGTCCGACAACAGCTAACAAACGTCAACGTGGACAACAGCTAGCAGTCGTCAACGTTCAGCAAAAATAATTATTAGCAGACGACAATGTGTGACAAGAACTAGCAGACGTCAACATGGACAACAGCTAGTAGCAGACGACAACGCACGACAAGAGCTAGCAGACGTCCAATTTATATCCGTAGAACATTGCGTCTTACATCGGATGACAGATTGGGCGAATACGACACCGGGAGACCCACGGATACAGGTCACATGATGCCAATATTGCTGATCACAAGTCCATTAATTGTATTGATCGGTTAGGGGCGGGAATTCAAGCCACTTCATTTAATTCACGTACACGACTGTGTCAAAGGTTTTAGTGTTAAATATTTATATATTCCGTGAACATTTGGATTGCGAATGTTCACTCCTCGTGTAGGGAGTAGAAATTTCCCTTACTAACACTCCGACTCATACTGTTACATTAAAAACCCCAAGTACCCCCCACCCCCCACCCCCAACCCACCCCACCCCACCTCCCCCCAAAACCCACAACAAAAAACAGAAAATGAAAAAACAACAACCCCAAATCACAGAAACAAACTACTATATATTATTGACAATGTAATTTTAGATTCTGAAGCCAGCACACCGCCCCACATACCCACCCCACCCCACCATCCCCCACTCCCAGCCCCCCAAAAAGGGAAATAAAGAAACACATAAAAAAAACAAAAAAACGTCTGATTATTATGTTATTGATTTTAAATAAATCTATTTTTTTAATTATCTGGCTAACTTGTTATTGATTTTAAATAAAACTAAGCAACTAAATAACTACTTTAAAGTCTCCTGATATAATCACATTTTATATATTACACTACATCAAACGCCGCTTGTGCATTTAATAACGTTCTTGGCGCAACTCTGATTGTAAAGTCGTAAGATATTTTATCATGGGAACAATTGTCGTAAACACCATCGCGAAAAATATTACCCGGTAATTTAGCAAGCGGCATGTGAATGGCGACCAGTTTATTAGGTTGCCACAAATCAATGTGTTTCTATATCGCTTTGAATACAACACGCACACTGTACAATGACTCGTCGACCGTATCTCTTCAGTTGACGTTATAGGTCAGTTATTGTTGTCTTTAATATGTCCCGCGTATTAATTTATGAAAACCGTCACACGATTAAATTAGCCTGTAATTATATGGCTCTAAACAGATAGCTCAGATAGCTGACATATATCCTGTATAGCGTGCTTGAACATTGCTTGGCTAAATGCACATATGTTGTAGTACGGTAAAGTAACGTAACGTAGCGTGACGTAGAGTAACGTAAAGTAGCGTGACATGCGCTACGTAAGGTAACGTACCGCAAGGTAACGTGACGTAGAGTAACGTAACGTAGCGTAGAGTAACGTAAGGTAGCGTGACGTAGAGTAACGTAAAGTAGCGTAACATGCGCTACGTAAGGTAACGTAACGTAAGGTAACTTGACGTAGAGTAACGTAACGTAGCGTGACATGCACTACGTAAGATAACGTGACGTAGAGTAACGTAACGTAGCGTGACATGCGCTACGTAAGGTAACGTAAGGTAACGTGACATAAAGTAACGTAACGTAGCGTGACATGCGCTACGTAAGATAACGTGACGTACAGGGCTCCGTTTTGCGAAGCCGTCTTGGCGCTAAAATCACAGTAAGTGACTAAAGTAGTTAGGTGAATTTAGCACTAAGATCGCCCCAGTCTTGGACACATCCACCGAGGAATCTCGGAGAATGTACCCAAGACAGTCGTGTTTGAACCTTCAGTGGATGTAAGTACGAGTCAAATGGTTGGTTGATTGAAAATCGCTTCTAAAACAGGGCCTAACAGAGTCTAGGAGCGCAACATAAAGTAACGTGGGGTAAGGAAGAGACGGTCAAATGTTTAACCACCATGTCTGACAATTTGTTTGTTTTGTTTAACGACACCACTAGAGCACATTGATTTATTAATCACCGGCTACTGGTTGTCAAACATTTGATAATTCTGACATGGGAAACCTGCTACATTTTGTTTTCCATCAGTTGCAAGGGCTCTTTGATATGCACCATCCCATAAACAGGATAGCACATACCACTGGCTGGAACAAGAATTATCCCGATGGGCCCACTGGCGGGGATCGATCCTAGACTGACCGCGCATCAGGCGAGCACTTTACCACTGGACTATGTCCCGCCCTATGTCTGACGGTGTCACTTTATACAACCCCCCCCCCCCCCACTTCTCTCAAGCGGATCCCCATACCACTCTAGTTCAGATATTGCTCTTGATACACCCCCCCACTTCTCTCAAGCGGATCCCCATACCACTCTAGTTCAGATATTGCTCTTGATACAACCCCCCACTTCTCTCAAGCGGATCCCCTAACTCCTCTAGTTCAGATATTGCTCTTGATACAACCCCCCACTTCTCTCAAGCGGATCCCCATACCCATCTAGTTCAGATATTGCTCTTGATACAACCCCCCACTTCTCTCAAGCGGATCCCCTAACCCCTCTAGTTCAGATATTGCTCTTGATACAACCCCCCACTTCTCTCAAGCGGATCCCCTAACCCTCTAGTTCAGATATTGCTCTTGATACAACCCCCCCCCCCCCCCCCCCCCACACACACACACACTTCTCTCAAGCGGATCCCCTAACCCCTATAGTTCAGATATTGCTCTTCACCTGATGCTTAAACAACTTTATTTCGACGACATAACTTGCTGTGTGTGTGTGTTCTCTCTGTGTGTGTGTGTGGGGGGGGGGGGGGGGGTATGTGGGTGGTGATGGTGGTGGGTGGGTGTTGGTGTTGCAATGAGTATAGCGGAACGCACCTGCTTGTGTATACAGAATAACTCGACGTTGGTTCGTGTGAGTACGGTTGACCGTCTGTTACATCCACAGATCAAGTCTTCTTCCTGAAACAAATGGGCGTCAGTCGAAAACAAAATAGTGATCAGTTTATAATCTAAATGCAGAATTAATTTACCAACATGTTAAAACATTAATACGTTACATGTTCATTTTCTAATATACAAACAGATCAAAACTCATCGCTCCCTTACAAATACACCCGTTATCACCAGTCTTCCCGTTATCAAACCAGAACTCTTCCCCAACCCGTCATATTAATACTACATAGTATATATCGTACAAACAGAGTCAGATAAAAACTCATCGCTCCCTTACAAATACACCCGTTATCACCAATCTTCCAAGTCATATTAATACTACTACAAGTATATAGTACAAACAGATAAAAAAAACTCAAATACACCCGTTATCCCTTACAAATTACACCCAAGTATATAGTTATCAAAACCAATCTTCAAAACCCGTTATCACCAATCTTCCAAGTCATATTAATACTACAAGTATATAGTACAAACAGATAAAAACTCATCGCTCCCTTACAAATACACCCGTTATCACCAGTCTTCCAAGTCATATTAATACTACAAGTATATAGTACAAACAGATCAGAACTCATCGCTCCCTTACAAATACACCCGTTATCACCAGTCTTCCAAGTCATATTAATACTACAAGTATATAGTACAAACAGGCTAAAGAGTTTCCGAAAACAAAATCTAGAAACAATTAAAACAAAATTCATATAGTGAATAGAAAGGACATTTTATGAGATTTGCAGAAAAAAACCCAAACATCCCCCAACCCCCCCCCCCCAAAACAAACCAAAACACCCTAAAAGAAAACAACAACAAAACAACTCCCAACCTGCACCCCCTCAACCCCCCCCCCCCCCCGCCCCCAACAAACAACAAAAAACCCAAACAAACAAACCCACACAAACAAACCACTAGTACATCAAACTTTATCAAGAATATAATAGTTAACAAACAAATACGGAAAATTTACATTACGTTTTGTTTGTTTTTTAAAATACAATAATATGTAACATGCTGACATAATTTATATTTAAAATATCATTGGGTGGAACTTGTAAAATATGAAAGAGTTTGTTAATTCACGAACAAACATAGCATCAAAACTGCCCCACCCCAACACACAAAGAAAATACTCTACAAGTAAAGATGAGTGCACTTTTACATCGCACTGACTCGAAATAGACTGATAACGAGGACGTATTGCACACTTTGCTCAGCCAGTCGCGGATACAGAAAATCCATTGGGGGGGGGGGGGGGGGGGGGGAATGACATGTAGCCAAATGCCACAAACGTTCCGGAAGAGATTCCTCAGATTCTACAACGTAAAAAATGAAAAAATAAAAGTAAAAGTAAAAGTTAGGGTGGTGCAGTCCCCTGCCCCCCTCCCAATCCTCCACTGTCAACTACATGTGAATTCCAACATCACAGGTGTAGGAAACACATAGTTCTACATGTGTGTACAAATATGTAAAACAAGTGTTGAAATAACTTTATGGTATACATCAAATATGACCGTAGTTAAAAATGTGCTGAGGTGTCGTTAAATAAAACATTTCCTTCCTTCCTTTCAACATCACAGATGTAGGAAACTATACACATAGGCCTACACGTGTGTACACATATGTAAAACAAGTGTTGAAATAACCTTATGGTATACACCAAAATGACCGTAGTTAAAACTGTGCTGAGGTGTCGTTAAATACGTACTTGGTGCGAGTGCTTTAGTCACTTTCGTGCGAGGTCAGTATAACAATAATCAACACATTCTGTGAAGTACACGAAAACGCCCAGTGGTGTAGTACTGCATCACGGCACCAAACTCTTACCCCGAATAAATCACCAATTTCTATATCTTGTGGCTGTTTCCAAGCTTCAACCTTTTCAATTACTGAAACAGCACCCAATATTTTTATTTGTGTACCACATAGAATAAGTTTTTCACAAAAATATAATGAAGAGTGCATTGTCAAGATTTGAACCCAGTGCGCAAACTCACTTGACAGTGAAACGTTTTTACTGCGTTAATCTCTTGTCAACTTGAAACTGTATAATGAATAAAGGACTATACGCCAAACAGAACACATGACGATATCTAAACGACAGAGGACCGTTCTGACCATGGTATACATTATGGCGGGCACTGCAGCGATGTCCACAGTGTACAGACCATTGGATGAACAGACACTTACCCCGAAATTACTCCCAGGCCACAGTTCTCGAACCTTTTTCTTGTTTTCTGTCTTTTCTACCACTGAAATAATGCAGAAGGCATCATATCACTGTGTCGTTAGAAATGTATGGAGTGCCGACTAGAACTGAGAAACAAGCGTCGCATTTCGCGGTTTGAATGGTATGCCATTGTACAGCTATCACTACTGTAGTACTAGTAGTTGGGAGACATTTTGCCAAATGATATAACTGTATTGCGAGGACCATGGCACTATAATGAATTTGAATTACACGTGACAAGCCGTTATTAATTGATACTGTGTAGGGAATAATGTCAAAGTAGTGATGCCATAACAACGTTGATGATAGACCCCTCTCATTAAATGCTGTGGACTATTCCCACTTCCAGCCAATCTACACGAATGGTATTTCAAAGACTGTAGTATGTGCTGCCCTGTCTTTTCTAGGTTTTAAAGCAGCATGCTTTAAACATGCAAACATTTCCTTTCCTTTGTTCACCAATATATTTAAGTAACACAGCCTAAATAAAATTATTATGGTATAAATATCACACAAAAAAAAAAAAAAAAAATATTTGGCCGAAATTACGAAGCCTATTTTCCTAAAACAAGGTATTTCAAAAAAATAATAATAATAATAATAATAAAAAAAAATAATAATAATAATAATTAAAAAAAAAAAAAAATAAAATAAAAAAAAAAAAAAAAAAAAAATTAAAAACGTTTTTAATTCAGCATCGTAAATATATGTAACACTCGCCTGTTAATAAAAACAGATTTTGTCAATTTGGCCTATTGCGTCTTCCTTGGTGTATTATGACATTGACAAGAAGTTACGATAGGCCATCTTGAAAATAGTTCGATTCGCTATAACATGACCCATTATTTTACCAGTATGTCTATAACTTAGTTTATTAATTTATGTTGTTTTTAAAATTGCATTGACAAAAAGGAAGAAAACAAGAAGATAGAGAGAATACGACTGCACACAAATGTGAGTAGAGACAATTTCTGTAAGTTCGATTGCAGCAAATAATATTATATTAAAGGTCGGAGTATGTACAAGTATTATTATCAAGAATTCCATATTCCCAGTAATAGTCCATGTAAGTTCCCCCCCCCCCCCCCCCCCCCCCCCGAATGTACGGTGCCTTCCATTTGATTAGTTCTGAAACAGCTCGAGTATATCGAAGAACAAAAGAAACGCGAATGCTGTAATATGAATATTTTCATATCTTCAAATCTGTAAATCGACTGTCAAAATGGGCCTAAAATCTTTACATATGATTGATAATTTTACCAGACACAAAAGTTAATGGGTTAAACGTTAACTGAATTCATATTGGCGTTTCTTTTGCTGTACAGTATACATTAAAAACTATTTTGAAAGGTTTTACTTACAAGTTCCGGACAAGACGATATAGCACCCATCAGGACTAAAACCTTTCTTTACTATCACTCGGTTGTGTGCAAACCTAAAATACAGTTATAAATAAATAATGAGATGTAGCCAACATATCATGTTTTCAGCTGCATTACAGTTTTATTTTGTAGACAATTATGAAAACTATTGAAAAATACAAAACATTAACAGAGACTTTTTACACGAGATCGAGCGCTAGCGAAAAACTTGACTGGTGCCATCGTCTTCTATCATGACACATTCATCTCAGGTCAGGCGTAAAACCCCAGTCTAACGAGCAACCACGATTGCTGTACCTGCTGAACACACCTCAATTTACTTTTATTTATCGCATATTCAAAACAAGTTAATATTTTTGACGGCAGGGGCAGAGTTTGTATGTCTTTTCCATGACCTCATAAACTACACCATTGTTCTTTTTCATAATTGGTTTATTGGAAAGACGGCAGCAAAGGTTAAATCAATGTAAAAGTCTTTTTCAGTTCTGAATCCGGATTTTGCTCGGTGCTAAAGTGCTCCGCGGAGGTGTCATGGATCGTAGGATCGATTGCCGTTGGTGGACATGTCGTGTTTTCCACAATTAATACCCTACGACTGACATATAAAAGGCTGTGTTGCTTTGTTGGACAGTACATTGGCAACTTTGCGATCTTGAAGTGCAGTGTAAAAAGGACAGGCAAGGATGGTATGATGCTGTTTTAGAGAGCTTAATGGAGCTTTGTGCTTTACGATCTTGAAGTGCAGTGTAAAAAGGACAGGCAAGGATGGTATGATGCTGTTTTAGAGAGCTTAATGGAGCTTTGTGCTTTACGATCTTGAAGTGCAGTGTAAAAAGGACAGGCAAGGATGGTATGATGCTGTTTTAGAGAGCTTAATGGAGCTTTGTGCTTTACGATCTTGAAGTGCAGTGTAAACAGGACAGGCAAGGATGGTATGATGCTGTTTTAGAGAGCTTAATGGAGCTTTGTGCTTTACGATCTTGAAGTGCAGTGTAAACAGGACAGGCAAGGATGGTATGATGCTGTTTTAGAGAGCTTAATGGAGCTTTGTGCTTTACGATCTTGAAGTGCAGTGTAAACAGGACAGGCAAGGATGGTATGATGCTGTTTTAGAGAGCTTAATGGAGCTTTGTGCTTTACGATCTTGAAGTGCAGTGTAAACAGAACAGGCAAGGATGGTATGGTGCTGTTTTAGAGAGCTTAATGGAGCTTTGTGCTTTACGATCTTGAAGTGCAGTGTAAACAGGACAGGCAAGGATGGTATGATGCTGTTTTAGAGAGCTTAATGGAGCTTTGTGCTTTACGATCTTGAAGTGCAGTGTAAACAGGACAGGCAAGGATGGTATGATGCTGTTTTAGAGAGCTTAATGGAGCTTTGTGCTTTACGATCTTGAAGTGCAGTGTAAACAGGACAGGCAAGGATGGTATGATGCTGTTTTAGAGAGCTTAATGGAGCTTTGTGCTTTACGCTCCTGCTGCTTGGCGGGCTTATGTTTTGTGGTGGAAGAGACTTTCCTCTCAATATTCAGATCATATCAGGCACCAAATGACCGTAGTTTAAAATGTGCCGTGGTTTCGTTCAACATATCTGTATTTCCGTTTCGTCCAGGTCAGGGCCGCGTCTAACATAATATCTCAACGCAAGCGTGTGCGTGTGTTATTATTATTTTTTTATTACCATTATATTTTATTTTACTTCATTGTGTCTGAATAGTAAATTGCATATATAGCAGGCATCGGGTACTAGGGGTGTGCAGCCCTAACTCTGAACTTCAAAATGTCCGGACAAATTAACCACTAACATATGGATATAATGGTTTTATTTACCAAGGAAGATGTAATACCATGGCTGGCCGAGTGATTTCGGGGGTGGGAATGGGGTGGTTGGGATAGACTGACTTTATGTAACGCATGTTAGTTTAATATGGAGTACTGTATTGTTTGACATTGCGTCACCTCAACAGAACTATCCCACAGCCACCTCTACTGTAGGTGTCGTTTTTATGTTGCACCCCTCCCTAGAAAGATCGTGTGGCCTCCCCTGTATGAACACTGGAACAATGCATTGCAAATTACTTTGTGCACAGGTTAAATAACGACTGTTGCCATGGTTACTGCTGACTTACTTGCAGTACATGGCGAGTTGACTCATGTGTTTCTGAATGTTCAGAGGGTATGTGTTGAACTCTGGAGAGATTCCTTTCATACAGCGGATAACCTGAAAATATAACACAACATATTAATAATACCGCTGCTACCGCTGCTACTGCTTCTACTACTACTACTACTACTACTACTACTACTACTACTACTACTACTACTACTACTACTATTATTATTATTATTATTAATACCACTTCTACGGCTGCTGCTGCTGCTGCTGCTGCTGCTACTACTACTACTACTACTACTACTACTACTACTACTACTACTACTACTACTACTACTACTACTACTGCTACTGCTACTGCTACTACTACTACTGCTACTGCTACTACTACTGTTGCTGCTGCTGCTTCTGCTAAGAAAGCCCAAACTAGAACTGTAACAATACTCCCAACCCACACCAATAAACCTTTAAAATATGGCCGAGTGTGTTATAAAACGTATACCCCCTCTGGTATAGTGATAACCAGGTGACTATATACGCACTGATGCAATTTGTTCCCTGGTTCGTGCTCCGGGTAACAGGGTCAGGATTTGTCGAACATCGTCTGTGAGGAAACTCTGAAAGTAAATTAGAAACGAATCATTTAGCGTATCTGTAGGGTAGGTTTACGACGAGCTATTATTAATTTAACCTTCACGAACACCCAACCTCGCTTCTAGGACGTGCATGAACCTTGCGTTGATAGAAGCACATTCAATGTTTGCCCTCAATAATACAAATTTCGTTAGTAACTGTGGGTTGGGGCTACCGCCTCCGAAGCCTGTGTCATACGCTTATATTTATATCCAATTTAAGTTCAATACACCATGGAATTGCCCAATATCTTAATATGAAAACTGGGAACCAACTATGGTCATACAGGCAACTCTTTTCTATTACTAGTGGAAGTTTCGATGATACACGTTTCCAGATGAAAGTGTTTGAATTCCAAAGACCACTGTCTGCACCACCTTCTTGATCAGGCCATGAGTGTATATACAAGGTTGCAAAGTCAGACCATTGTGTGTGCCACCTTCATTTGGCAACACCCATATAATAAGGTCATTAGTAAATTTATTGTATATACAAGTCAATAGACCACATTTGCACCACCGTCACTTGGCAATATTGCTAAGGCCATTATTCTATATACAAGATTCAAAAGTCCGTAGACCATTGTATGCATGACCTTCAATTAACAATATTGATCAAGCCATACGTGCGAATACAACATTCTATACAATGTACTCCATAACCGTCTAATTTCTTAAAATATGTTCGTCTTTACGCTTCAGGCGCAACCTGTTGATTAGTGTAAAAACAAATTCCTCAAAAGTTCTTCACATAAATTGTTCACATAAATACCGCTTGAATATTAAACTTGAGGCATTAATTAGGGCCCATACTATACTATACTATACTATACTATACTATACTATACTATACTATACTATACTATACTATACTACTACTATACTATACTATACTATACTATACTATACTATACTATACTATACTATACTACACTACACTATACTATCCTATATGCTATCCTATATGCTATGCTATGCTATGCTATGCTATATACTATATACTATACTATACCTCAGATTTACGACTTCTCTCGAAGTAGCTGAGGTCGAAGGTCAGTTGGATGAGTTCTCTTTTGTCGTTTGGCACGAAGGTCACGAAAGGTCGTGGACCTTTCCTCGTCTTTTGGATGGTCGTTTCTGCCATGAGGTTGTCAATGAGGTTATACCATGGTTCACGCTTTATCTTATCTTCAACAAGTCTGAAGCAAGAAACACGTTAAAACTACTGTAAAGTATTACAACGTGTAACGACACCACTAGAGCACATTAATTATAATGAATCATTGGCTATTGGATTTGATGATGATAACTAGTTTAACGTGCCCATATACCACACGCCCATCCCGAGTCCGATCTCCGATAAGATCGGTGGCCTGACTCGGGATGGGGGGGGGGGGGGGGGGGGTGTGAATAGGCAGAATTTTGAAAATAGCAATTAGTAAAAAAAGTTAATAGAATAAAAAAATAAAAAAAAAAGGTTACAAGCCAAAAATAAAAAGAATTGACTGCTCGGCCGAATATTTATATAATTTGGAGCATTTTAGAAGGACAGTCCAAAATTAAATAAGAGAAAGAAGAGAGGATCGGACTATTTAATAATATTTAAAAAAAAGAAGTAATTTCGACATAACATTTTGAATGCAGATCTAAAAGTTTAAAGTCCGATCGATATGTCCACGCGAGTGGCCTCGTTAAGGCCGTTTGGGTGCACAGCTTAAAGGGACGAGATGGGTTGCATCCCGTCAAGAAAACCCCTATATTGACAGTCGATAGACGTTGAAGGTGTAGTGCTGTGCTGAAATACAGATCTTGAGAAGCCGGATCCGTCTGAACGAGAGAGAGAGTATCAGACTAGGGTATAGTCCAGTCGTCATGGTTTGGTATAGTGGTGCGGACGGGCCCGACTCCGGAGAATACGAGATGGTATCACTATAAAACAAGGTAAAGTCTAGAAGAAGAGTAGTAGGGGCCGACCCCGCTTCCTATTTCTTCTTAGAGTGGGGCGGTCAATCTTCCAATGCTGCTAGGACAGGTTCGGACATGTAGAGACTAAACGCGAACAACCGTGGCGTTCTGCAAAATGGCCGTCATACGAGTCACGAAAAAAACAAGTCGACAGTCAGACGGAGAAATGACGTGGAGGCAAGGAATCCAACCTGGTGGTGCAGGCTGTCGAAACGAGAAGCGTTCCAGCGTTCAATCAGTTCCAATGGCCGCATACATCCCAGTAGAAAACTTCAGTTCGCTGACAAAAACAACGAAATGAAGGACCCCCAAGTCGAGCACACGAAAGCACGTGCAGTGTGCACACGCGGAACAAACACGTCTTACCGCGTGGAGCTCCAGACTGGGAATGTGTAATGGATTTAAACATTTGATAATTATATCGTCTGCTCCGAATGTGTCAGATATGCACGACTTGAGCGCTGTACAAAAAAATCGACTTAAAACAAGTTTGTTTTGTTTAACTACACCACTAGAGCACATTGATGTATTAATCATCGGCTATTGGATGCCAAATATTTGGGAAATTTTTATAAATAATCTTAGAGAGGAAACTCGCTACATTTTCACATTAGTAGCAAGGGATCTTTTATACGGTCAGGATAGCACATACCACGGCCTTTGATATACAAGTAGTGGTGCACTAGCTGAAACGAGAAATAGCCCAATGGGCCTATCGATGGGGATCGATCCCAAACCGACCGCGCATCAAGCGTACGCTTTACTACTGGGCTACGTCCAGAGTCGGTTTAATGATCCGTGGGGCCTGTAGCACAAATAACAGTGTGCCCCCTTCCCAGGATATATATACTGCAACCCCCTTGGGGAGAAGGGCAAATGACCTGGGGGAAAAAATAGAAGCACGGGACCCGTAGTACGTGCTACATGTGCCACTAGGATAAACTGGCTCTGGCTATGTCCCGCCCCTGTTTTTGAACCCGATATATACTCTTCAAAAAAAGAAACGCAAAAGGGTACAAATGGGTTATAACTCCGATTTTATGTTTCCTACCGGTTCATGCTTTGTGAATATAAGGTCATTGCATGTCCCAAACACATTCCCACGGTTACATTCGATAAAACGCAGCTACTGTAAAATAAAGTTTCAAAATGTGAATATTCGCAAAAACGCAGCCACGTGCAAATCATGTCACCACTGCACGTGCGTTGTCTGCACGTGCAACATGAACACCGACAGTATAAAAGTGCAGGGTGTTCGCTTGCCTGGCCTCTGTATCTGGCCGACAGTTGACAATCCAGGACATGCCACGTCTCAGTGAACCGCAGAGAAACAATGCCATCGGCCGACTAGACGCAGGCGAATCCAGAACGGCCGTTGCCAGGGCATTCCATGTGTCCCCAAGCACCATCTCCAGACTGTGGGACCGTTACCAGCAACATGGATCAACACGTGACCTCCCTAGATCCGGTCGACCACGGGTCACTACCCCGGGCAGGACCGCTACATCCGGGGTACGCCACCTCGGGAAACGATTGACTACTGCCACCTCCACAGCCGCAGCAATACCAGGTTTGCGCAGGATATCCGACCAGACCGTACGGAACCGCCTACGTGAGGTAGGAATTCGTGCCAGACGTCCAGTTCGAGGTGTCATCTTAACACCACAACACCGTCGACTCCGACTGCAGTGGTGCCAGATTCATCGACAATGGCCTCAACTGCGATGGAGACAGGTGTGGTTCAGTGACGAGTCCCGATTTCTGCTCCGACGTCATGATGGAAGATGTCGCGTGTATAGGCGTCGTGGTGAACGTTATGCGGCAAACTGCGTGCAGGAAGTGGACAGATTCGGCGGGGGTAGTGTCATGGTGTGGGCAGCCATCTCACACACTGGCAGAACTGACCTGGTCCACGTGCAGGGCAACCTGAATGCACAGGGCTACATTGACCAGATCCTCTGGCCACACATCGTTCCAGTTATGGCCAACGCCAACGCAATGTTCCAACATGACAACGCCAGGCCTCACACAGCACGTCTCACAACGGCTTTCCTACAGAACAACAACATTAATGTCCTTCCTTGGCCATCGATATCACCGGATTTGAACCCAATTGAGCATCTATGGGACGAGTTGGACCGACGCCTCCGACAGCGACAACCACAGCCCCAGACCCTGCCCGAGCTGGCAGCAGCCTTGCAGGCCGAGTGGGCAAACCATCCCCCGGGACGTCATCCGTACTCTGGTTGCTTCAATGGGCAGGCGGTGCCAGGCAGTTGTCAACACACGCGGAGGCCACACCCAGTATTGACTCCAGATGACCTTGACCTTGGTGGTGTGTCCTATCACTTACTCACAATGGACTAGAGTGAATTGTGAATAATCCTGCAACATTTGGTAATTATCGGACTCACCATTCCATAATTAAATCAATTCTCCAAATGTTACGACAATGTGGTTTTGCGTTTCTTCTTTTGAAGAGTATATATATTGTTTACATATCACAATCCTGATTTACAAGCAGCTCCAAACAGGTTTTGTGCGTGTGCGAGTGTGCGTATGCGAATGTGCGTATGCTTTTGTAACATTTGTAACCGAACTAATATTTGGTATATTTCGAATAAAGATTGAAAAAAAAATGAACAGAGGAACAGTTACAGGTTTAAAAATAAAATAAAAATAAATTAAGATTGCATTAGCATGTGAGTAGATATATAGATATCAGTGTCTTGTCAATATATCACTTGTTTAAACTAGGTCACATGCCTTTAGGTTACAACGGGGTTATAACAATATGATATTATCATATAAATTAGTTTCATACAGGTATTCATGTTGCGTTACCTTATATCCAGGTATAACCATTACCTTTATGCTATATTGTGTAGACGCCTGATAGAACCTAGCTTGGGTGACTGCATAATAAAATTAAGTTAGGAGTTTGATACATCGCCGGATTCTTTGGTGTAGTAGCTATGTCATGAGATTTGAAGTTGGTACGTCCTGGGTTCGCATCCCAGTACCGACACCCCCTCCCGAGTGTTTTGAGGGATCATAGAAGTACAAGGCCAACA
>NC_054704.1:96067808-96135486 GCF_016097555.1 Gigantopelta aegis | reverse complement strand
TATATTTATACAGCTGTAAGCTGTGTGAAGTGTGCGAGCGTGCGTGCGTGCGTGCGCGTGCATGAGTGTGTATACGTCTCGCTCTCTCTCTCTCTCTCTCTCTCTCTCTCTCTCTCTCTCTATATATATATATATATATATATATATATATATATATATATATATATCCTGTTAGTGGATGGTAAATGCTGTGTATGAATGATTATTCCTATGTTAATTATTATAATAGGTCATCCATGAGTTTTTAATCAGTTGTATTGCAGACCCATGGCCATGTCAAGTGGGGAGGAGGGGAGGGGAGCGGGAAATAAGAATATAAGTTCACAGAGATGATTCTGTACCAAATTGAACGAAAAAGTGCATTAAAAAATATCTTGCTGTTTGCCAACAAGCGTAACTATGTGGCAGATGTAGATTTCTAGTCTGGTTTTCTAAACGCTTATAGATCACTGTCGCTTGTTAAGAAATAACATATTGGGGTGTCATAAAATTAACATTCCTGGTGGGGGGTGGGGAGGGTTTAAAGCCACAATTCCTGTGAGTTGAAGACCCGTGTTAGAGTGCTACTAGTAGAACAGTTAACACCGTGTTTTGGGGTTGACGCTGGTATTCCAATTTGTATACACTTTATTGATGTTTCCTTAAACTTAGATGATGACGTGTAATGATCTGAGGATAGAGTATTTAATTTTAACCGTGATATGCCAGCTGAAACGTGCTACGACCCTGCCGAATACGGATTTCGTACAGGTCAAATAAAACTGCATTGCATGTTAACGTGTGCGCTGCTGTCTGCGTACATGGGTGGGTGATGTGTGCTGGTCATAATTTATTTATATGTATTTATTTGTACTTTAGATGCAAACAAACAATAAAAGAACACGCTTATAATAATAACTGTGTACAAATTAAAATATAGTGTTTTGTTGAACCATTGTGCATCTTCTTCTTTTTTCCTTTTCATTTTTGTTTTACAACAAAACCTCGGTGACGTGGGTAACAAAACTACAGTTATTTGTGAATCTTCAACGGAGTTATGCATTCCAACCTCTAGCCATTTCTCGCTCCAGCCAAAGGTCGTGGTATGTGCTATCCTGTCTATGGGATGGTGCATATAAAGGATCCTTTGATGCTAATCGAAAAGAGTAGCCCATGAAGTGTTGTCAGCAGGTTTCCTCCCTCAATATCTGTGTGGTCCTTAACCACATGTCCGACGCCATATAACCGTAAATAAAATGTGTTGAGTGCGACGTTAAATAAAACATTTCCTTTCCTTTCCTTCCAACCTCTAGCCTGAGTACTCTGCCGTTCGAGAGCTAGACGGACATTTGAACGGTTATGACCGCTCTCTGCCGTTCGAGAGCTAGACGGACATTGGAACGGTTATGACCGCTCTCTGCCGTTCGAGAGCTAGACGGACATTGGAACGGTTATGACCGCTCTCTGCCGTTCGAGAGCTAGACGGACATTGGAACGGTTATGACCGCTCTCTGCCGTCAGAGACCATTCTATGTACCCCCCCCCCCCCCCCCCCCCCCGCACCACCACCACCACCCTCGCGTAGGGAAGAATTCCTGATCCAATACAACAATAATCCTATGTTTAATATTAAATACCTTTACATTTACCATTTTTGAGTTTGCTGATAACAAATTAAGTTTAAAAGTTAAAGTTTGTTTTGTTTAACGACAGCACAGGAGCACCTTGATTTATTAATCATCAGCTATTTGATGTCAAACATTTGGTAATTCTGACACGTAGTCATCAGAGGAAACCCGCTACATTTTTCCTAATGCAGCAAGGGATCTTTTAGGAAGAAACATGACAGCATCTACATATTTAACTGGAATATTGTGGAAAGAGGGTAGGCAAATATCCCGTGTTTTTTGTTATAGACCTCTCTATAACAG
Organism: Gigantopelta aegis; assembly: GCF_016097555.1. Lineage (NCBI taxonomy): Eukaryota > Metazoa > Mollusca > Gastropoda > Neomphalida > Peltospiridae > Gigantopelta > Gigantopelta aegis. Next base: position 96,133,576 of record NC_054704.1, on the reverse strand, counting down.
CAGAGTAAAAAGTTAAAGTTTGTTTTGTTTAACGACACCACTAGAGCACACCGATTTATTAATCATCGGCTATTGGATGTCATTTTGACATATAGTCCTAGAAAGGAAATCCGCTACATTGTTTTCCATTAGTAGCAAGGGATAGTTTATATGTGCCATCCCATGCACAGACAGGATAGGACATGTCACGGCCTTTAGATATACCAGTCGTAGTGCACTGGCTTGAAATAACAGCAGATAGCAATTATATCAGTCCAAATGTTCGTCTAGCTCTCGAACGGTAACGTGCACGGGCTATCCAGTCTTGGAATCATAAATACCCACCTGTGTTTAAAAATAAAGAAACATACAGGTGAGTTTGGTCTGACAGAAATTACAATTAGGGTGATCATGTGAGATTTGGAGGATATTACATATATTTTTATAGAAACTTTGTTTATTATTTCAAAACAAAAGCCTCGCTTGAATGAAGGTTTAGCCATTCAATGTTTTACAATATTAGCTTGTTTGAAAAGGACACGGGTGGACGACGAACATTATAGCAATTATACTAATTATTTTTAGGTAACTGTGTCACTGATCATGACCGTTCTGTTTCAAAAACTCGAGATAAGTAAATGAGAAACGGTGTATGTAATATATAATTTGAACAGTAAGACAAAACCTGTACTAACTGAACACGTATATTTTTAATTAGGGTCAGTGCCCCTTTAATGTTTGCTTTAAAATGTTTAGAATGTGTGAGTATCTATCAGGGCAACACGTTCAGTCCACCCACCCCAGTATAGTGCTATTCCCATTCGTACAATATGCTTCTTAAAATTCTTATAATCATATGTATCATCTATTCGCTCTACCTTCTGGGTTTTGTTTCTGTTCTGGATATACAAGCCAACTTCCTGAATTGTGAGTATCTATCAGGGCAACTTCTTTCAGTCCACCCACCCCAGTATAGTGCTATCCCATTCGTACAATATGCTTCGTAAAATTCTTATAATCATATGTATCATCTATTCGCTCTACCTTCTGGGTTTTTTTTCTGTTCTGGATATAAAACCTAACTTCCTGAATTGTGGTAATAAGTCAGCGTTTTTCCACCTGCGTTACATAGGAACAGTTCAGTGCGTGTATGAATCAACGACCCGTTCAATCGTTTATCAAGTAGTCTGTTTGTAATGTGTTAAGTTCATCTGTACCAAAATGGTTCGTACGTACCAAAATAGATATTTTAGGAAATAAAATGAAATTTAACCTAGTACAAATATTAGAACGATCAGAAACACGTTTAATATACAGCCACTAATATTTTTCTGTTCTGGATATACAAGCCAACTTCCTGAATTGTGGTAACAAGTCTGTGTTTTTCTACATGCGTTAAGTTCATCTGTGCCAACTGTGTAGTATTACAATACATATCATAACTGCTAAAAACCGTAACTATCTTATTTGCATGCGTGCCAACAAGCGGGACGTTTTAACTATTTTGTTCTCCGATTCCATGTTACAGGTCAAACAGTTTTATAATAATTGTAGTTCACTGGTTACATACAATGGTATTAAAACGTCAGTAACATGCACGTCGCGATAACTGACAGTACGCAGTAATCATTCGACGTAAGAGCTGACCGATACAAGTAGCAAGTTTGAAGGTAAGTCAGGCATTTACAAAAAAGAATTACTGTTAAAAAAAACATTAGCTAAAATATTCGTAGATTGTTTGTTTCACTAATGTTAAGAAATTATATGATCCTCCAAATGCGGTAACAAAGGTTGTCAGTGTACATGTGTCACATATTAAAGGTGCACACCTTTGTTTAAGCCAGTGACAATGGACACTAACTACGTGTGTAACATATTAATGACGATGATGTTGACGGTTAACACGTTTTCGCTTTGTCACCTCACTGTCAGCTATAAACGTATTTCAACAGGTTTTAAAGCTACACGGTCATAACCTCATAAAGTATTATTACACTGGAAAATAATTAAGCACCACCTAATGTTGACTGTGTGACAGTGTGACAGTGTGACTTATACTTCGCAAGTACACACATTTCGATAATACAAAGCACTGCAATTAATAGTGTGTGTATACAAAGGGTACTGGAAAATACTGACAGCTGCAAGTGACGCTGTTGTTACTGTTAATATGCATGTAAATATATGATAAATAACAATGGAGCTGGAATCACACTGATGTGCTTTCCATAAATAATTTATTCGGGCCATCTCGGTAAATACCCACAAGATACAGAATATGTATAAACGACCAATATCAGGTTTAAACTACGTCATCACGCCATCTCGCTAAATACCCAGAAGATACAGAATATGTATAAACGACCAATATCAGGTTTAAGCTACGTCATCACGCCATCTCGCTAAATACCCAGTAGATACAGAATATATCAAAACGACCAATATCAGGTTTAAACTACGTCATCACGTACTTCTAGACGCCGTTTGGCTGTAATACAGTTCTAATGGTGCTTAATTCATTCCCAGGTGTGTGCAGGTGTAGAATTAATGTATTTAATTGTTTGTTTGTTTGTTTGGTGGTTGGTTGTTTATTTATTTATTTATTTATTTGTATAAAATTTATTTATGTACTTAATCATTATTTATTGCTCTAAATGTTATTTATTTATTTAATTTATTTATCTATTTTGGCAATAAAGTTATTAGCATATTGGAACATGAATACATGTTATTGCATATTAGTTATATCTAGTATTATATATATCGTTATTCCCAGAGATACATGGCAAAATCAATTACCGTCCGTGGACGGATGGACGAGGAAGATGAGAAATGTCTACAGAACTGTCTGCCAGAGATTGAACGATCTGTTGAAGCCAATCATATTGTCACGCATTTATTTGCAGGTAGGATTGATCGCCCTTGATGGGGTGTTTTCTGTGGCATGTGTTGTCCTGCCTATAAGAAAGTGCATATATTGTTTTCTTGCTGCTTTATCGTTAGAAGTAACCTATGTGGCGGCAGTGGGTTTAATTATGCCCTCCCTCCCCCCTCTCTCTCTCTCTCTCTCTCTCTCTCTCTCTCTCTCTCTCTCTCTCTCTCTCTCTCTCTCTCCCTTCCTCTCTCTCTCCCTCCCTCCCTCCCTCCCTCCCTCTCTCTCCCTCTCTTTCCCTCTATATCTCTCCTCCTCTCTCTCCCCCCTCTCTCTCCCCCTCTCTCCCTTTCTCTCCCCCTCTTCCCCCTCCCCTCTCTCCCCCTCTCTCTCTCTCTCTCTCTCTCTCTCTCTCTCTCTCTCTCTCTCTCTCTCTCTCTCTCTCTCTCTCTCTCTCTCTCTCTTTCCCTATTGTCGAAATAACTATATATTAGATACCCTGTAATCGTATTTTTAAAAATGTGCTGTTGTTATTGAAATAAATTCTTCTCCTTTGCTATCTGCAGCCCAAGTGATGACCTTTGATGACAAGAACGAAATCACGGGTGCAGAACCCAGACAAAAACGAATACGACTTCTCATTGACAAACTGATTTTACACGGTGGACGTAACGGATTTATCGAATTTATCAGATCGCTTGAAAAAAGTCACTATCTGGAAATTGCTGAAAAACTGATTAGCAAAAACTATTCCAGCGGCGAGAGTAATCTTGGAAATGATGTTCAAAACTGGAAACGCGATGCCAACATTGAACGCAGGCTGGAGGTACTCCGCGAAAGGATTTTCAAACTGGACGCGAAGGTATCGCAGTACGAAGTGTTGAAGGAAGACATTTTGGCCATGAAGGACGTGCTCAAAGAGATCCGGGAATTGTCGGAAATGGGCTCACAAACAAAGCTCACACTCGAACTACTCACCGAGCAACTTCGAGAGAAAACAGTGAAGCTAGAAGAGGCAGAGAAACAAATTGGTCGGCTAGAAATCAAAATAAGACATCTCGAACAAGAAAGACAGAAAGACAAACTGCAAATTGACCGCCTTCAAGGTTCGATCACACAACAAGAGTTCACGATTTTATCTCTGAGGAAAGAGGTGGATATACAATGCGAGCAGATTGAGGACAAAGGGAAGGAAATCAATACACTGAAGAAACACGACGTGGACAAAGAGAGAAGACTGGAACGATTGGAAAATATGATGGCAACCCAAATGGTCAAACCCAGACAGAAGTTGCAAAGCAGAATGATATCAAAAAACAGATTTCAGTAGACTTCAAAGTTAGACATTTCGTGGACACTGGGTTTCTATGGACGGTGTGAGAACAAAATGATTTGATGGACAACGCTAATAAAACTAATTTATAACACATTGACTATTATTATACACCTATTAAAAAGGGCACGGCTGAGGGATACTATTTGGACAACAATAGCAATACTTGTATTAAGTAGATGCTATGTGGGCCTAATTTGATGACATGATTTACAATAAGCAATCAAGGACAAAAGTCATGGATGTTGACAGTGCATAAGTGCTGGACTGCTCAAGCTGCCAGTGTACCACGACCATTGATATACCAGTCGGGCGGGGTTGGGTGGTATATCAATGACCGTGGTATGTGCTATCCTGTCTCTGGGATGGTGCATATAAAAGATCCCTTGCTACTAATGGAAAATTGTAGCGGGTTTTCTCTCTAAGACTATATGTCAAAATTACAAAATGTTTGACATCAAATAGCGGATGATTAATAAATCAATGTGTTCTAATGGTGTCGTTAAACAAAACAAACAAAAAGACATTGACTTCTCAAGGTCCTATCAGTCAAGTAATCACCCACCCTACACGTCAGACCTGACTCCACGGCATTCTGATCTGTTCCGGGATTCAAAAACCTTCCTTCATGGTATCCAATAGTTGATGATTAATAAACTAATGTGCTCTAGTGATGTTGTTACATAAAACAAACTTCAACGTTTCCTTCGCGGTAACCGTTTTGAAGATAATGATAATGATAATAAGTCTAAAGGGTGGTTGATGAGCCAGCCAGAAGAATTCTCTTTCCCCAATAGTTTGATAAATAAATGTGCCAAATGCATTGAAGTCAAGAGTGGTTTAATTAAAAAAGTAAAGTAGTAGTGTTTGATCTGTTATCACTTCCAGTGCCTATTTCTATTAACGTTTTGACTAATCCTCTGATATGTTACAAAAACAAATGTATATAAATTCAGATGTATGATATAAGTTACAAATATAAACAAGCAGATATAATATATATGTTGAAAGAAATGTTTTCGTACCAAATGTAATTGTAATAACCTTGTCCATGTTGTTGATCATTAGATTAATTTTCTTTTCATGTTTTTATTACAATTTAAATAGGGAATATTTATTTTTTAAAAACTACCAGGGAATTAATATCAGTATGGATTCGGTTTTATTAATACCCCCCCCCCCCCCCCACACACACACACACACACCACATACTGAATTTACTAGAAGTGTGTTTTAACATCTAATAACAAATTAAAACGTGTGTGGTTTTTATGATAATAAAAACTGTTTTCTCATGGTTGTACTGAATATTGTGTTTAGACATGTTTTTGTTTGGTAAATGTGCAGTGTTTGAACACCTATTTTTAAGGGTAATTAAGGATAATGAATTGGAGATCCCCAAACTCTACATATCCACGATGTTTTGGGGCAATAAAAGGAATCATTATAGTACACTAAATATAATATATTAATGGGTATTACTTTATTTCTACGCGCGCGCGCGCGCGCACGCACAAACGCACACGCGCTTGTACAAACACACACAGAGATAAAGAGACACGCACAGAGAGACAGTCAAAGAGATACAGAGAACGAGAGAGGGACGGAGAGAGAGAGAGAGAGAGAGAGAGAGAGAGAGAGAGAGAGAGAGAGAGAGAGAGAGAGAGAGAGAAGTAATATGCCGGTAAAAATATAATCTGTTTATCAGGATATATAAATAGATAAATCATATAATATTAGCATGTTGTAACATATTCTTACACCATAAAACATTTCTCTTTTATGTTACATATCGTTGAGTTTGAATCAGTGATGAACAAGCTAGATACTCCTATAAAACAGAACTGGGTCACACTAGCTGGGATAAAAACCGAGTCACAACTCAAACGAGCTCGCATTGAGCTACCTGCCATGTCCAGACATCGCCGGTTAAGGGGAGCTGTCACTCACTCCCAGTCACTCCCCTGGAACTAGTTCAAGCAGAGTGGTTTTTTGCTTCCCTTAGCATGTGAATTTATATGGTATTACTATAATAATATCTTAAATGGTTCTCATAATATGTTAGGGTGTAATTGGTAAAACTAATTTACGTCGAAAGAATACTGGCACGAATTTGTAATCTTCTCAGTAAGTTGCCATCTGCTCGGTAATTTGCTATCTGTTCAGTAATTTGCTATCTGTTCAGTAATTTGCTATGTGCTCAGTAATTTGTAACTGCTCACTAATTTGCCATCTGTTCTGTACTTTGCAAACTGCACAGTATTTGCTATCTGCATAGTTTGTTTTATCTGCTCATTAATTTGCCATGTGTTCAGTAGTTGAAAAATGCTCAGCACTTTGCCATTTGCTCAGTAATTTGCCATCCGTTCGGTACTTTGCCAACTGCACAGTAATTGCCATCTGCTCTAGGGTCTCCTCGAGTACTCGAGTTCGTTCACAGGACTCGAGTACCCGTGCAAGGAAGAGCACTCTCATTTAATTATTTTTATTTACGTCATTCTGTCATATTATGCTTGCCGCCAGTTACATTATAGGCCTATGAGACATGGAGGGAAAAGAAAAGCCGAATGTGATAGTGTGGAATGCAATATAACGGACCAATGTATCAATGGCATGATTTGACATCCATGTTCAGCGCTGGAATTAAGAGGCATAATGCTAGTTTACTTTATCATCCATTAAAGGCTTTTGTAGGAGATATCGCTGGTACTATAATGTGCGGTATCTCCTGCGATATTCTCCTAGGAGATATCGCTTCTTATAAAATTGATTGGTCAAATTTTAATCACAAGACATTATTTTGTTACGTCACTGTGCATGTTTCAGCCCTAAACATATCACTAGTGACGTCATGCCACTGTCGTTCTGCTAGTTAACGAGTTTACACTTTTAATTATAATGATATTCAATCAACATCACTGACATTGTTTACAATGTCGCAAATGAAAAGAATGATAATGGATGATAAAAAGAATACACCCCTTGAGTCTGGTGATATCATAATTTATCACTCGGGGGGTATCCTTTATTTATTCCATAGTCTTATTATTATCCAGTGTCGGGTACTCGGGTCCGGGTCGAGTTTGACCCTCGAGTCCAATATTTTTGACTTGTGAAGGCCCTAACTTGGTCAGTAATTTGTCATCTCTTCAGTAATTTGTCATCTCTTCAGTAATTTGTCATCTGCTCAGTAATTTGTCATCTCTTCAGTAATTTGTCATCTGCTCAGTAATTTGACATCTGCTTTTCACAATGAACGCATGTAGTTGTAGTATACATGCTGAATAAATATTTTATTTGACGACGCACTCAATATATCTACGTCCGACATATAGTTAAGGACTACACATATTGCTAGAGAAAACACATTGTTGCCACTCTATGGGTCACTCCTTTTTGTAAATTAGCAGCAAGGGATGTTTTATATGCATCATCCAAGATACCTGATAGTACATATCACAGACTTTGTTACACGAGTTGTGGAGCAGTGGCTGGAACGAGACATAGTCTAATGGGTCCACCAAGAGGGATCGATCCGAGATCGATCACGCATCAGACTTGCATCCCCCAAAATATATGGTTTGATACCAAAATCATATGTGAACTATTTGGCAGAGATATGGTTGTCTATCTATGGCAGCCATCTTGGAAAATGGTTATTTAACTAATGTCACCCTGTCGGTACTAGTAGCCCCCTATATAGGCGATTTTGTTTGCAGGGCTATTAGAATGTAGGTCTAGCTCAGTCGGTGGAGCGTTCGCCTGTCGGTACTAGTAGCCCCCTATATAGGCGATCTTGTTTGCAGGGCTATTAGAATGTAGGTCTAGCTCAGTCGGTGGAGCGTTCGCCTGTCGGTACTAGTAGCCCCCTATATAGGCGATCTTGTTTGCAGGGCTATTAGAATGTAGATCTAGCTCAGTCGGTGGAGCGTTCGCCTGTCGGTACTAGTAGCCCCCTATATAGGCGATCTTGTTTGCAGGGCTATTAGAATGTAGGTCTAGCTCAGTCGGTGGAGCGTTCGCCTGTCGGTACTAGTAGCCCCCTATATAGGCGATCTTGTTTGCAGGGCTATTAGAATGTAGGTCTAGCTCAGTCGGTGGAGCGTTCGCCTGTCGGTACTAGTAGCCCCCTATATAGGCGATCTTGTTTGCAGGGCTATTAGAATGTAGATCTAGCTCAGTCGGTGGAGCGTTCGCCTGTCGGTACTAGTAGCCCCCTATATAGGCGATCTTGTTTGCAGGGCTATTAGAATGTAGATCTAGCTCAGTCGGTGGAGCGTTCGCCTGTCGGTACTAGTAGCCCCCTATATAGGCGATCTTGTTTGCAGGGCTATTAGAATGTAGGTCTAGCTCAGTCGGTGGAGCGTTCGCCTGTCGGTACTAGTAGCCCCCTATATAGGCGATCTTGTTTGCAGGGCTATTAGAATGTAGGTCTAGCTCAGTCGGTGGAGCGTTCGCCTGTCGGTACTAGTAGCCCCCTATATAGGCGATCTTGTTTGCAGGGCTATTAGAATGTAGATCTAGCTCAGTCGGTGGAGCGTTCGCCTGTCGGTACTAGTAGCCCCCTATATAGGCGATCTTGTTTGCAGGGCTATTAGAATGTAGATCTAGCTCAGTCGGTGGAGCGTTCGCCTGTCGGTACTAGTAGCCCCCTATATAGGCGATCTTGTTTGCAGGGCTATTAGAATGTAGGTCTAGCTCAGTCGGTGGAGCGTTCGCCTGTCGGTACTAGTAGCCCCCTATATAGGCGATCTTGTTTGCAGGGCTATTAGAATGTAGGTCTAGCTCAGTCGGTGGAGCGTTCGCCTGTCGGTACTAGTAGCCCCCTATATAGGCGATCTTGTTTGCAGGGCTATTAGAATGTAGATCTAGCTCAGTCGGTGGAGCGTTCGCCTGTCGGTACTAGTAGCCCCCTATATAGGCGATCTTGTTTGCAGGGCTATTAGAATGTAGATCTAGCTCAGTCGGTGGAGCGTTCGCCTGTCGGTACTAGTAGCCCCCTATATAGGCGATCTTGTTTGCAGGGCTATTAGAATGTAGATCTAGCTCAGTCGGTGGAGCGTTCGCCTGTCGGTACTAGTAGCCCCCTATATAGGCGATCTTGTTTGCAGGGCTATTAGAATGTAGGTCTAGCTCAGTCGGTGGAGCGTTCGCCTGAGAATCTTGCGTCATGGGGTCTAACCACCTCAGTGGTCTCATTCTGGTATACCAAAGGTCGTCAAATGTTTGACATCCACTAACTGATGGTCAACAAAGCAATATGCTCTAGTGGTGTCTTAAACTTAACAAACTTTACTTTTGTTTTTGATCCCTCCCAATCACCAAAATAGATTTAAAGATCAAAATGGCAATTCACGATTAACAAATACATCACAAGACATCATATTGTATTTCATAAAATGCTTTGTTTTTAGCCTATAGAGTAAACTAAGGTTCCATAATCCTATCTTATTAACACAGGATTCAGGGTCATGTAACTCAAAGCAAACTAATGCTAGGCTTTGACTACCAACTGCCAACTTTCTGATGTCACAACTTCTACGACTGTCCAGGCGCTAGTCTGAGAGCTCTTACAAATCGACTTTTGTCGTATAACCCATTAGTGTTTAATCTGAGCGCACCCACCATAAGTCGGTAGTTGAGGAAATTACAACGCAACCGTCGTAGTTGGCCAATTTTCAGCTGAAAGTTGGTAGCCTGATACTAGCATTAGACACACGATAGACGTAGGTGACACGTTTACAAGGATATGTTCCGGTATCTCAGAGCACACGTTCGCAGGAGCATGATCGTAAATTCCCCCGATATATACGCCTGTTTTAGAGGTGGTGTAGCGTGCACGCAAAACACAGACCTTCCGGCTTAGTTGTTCGTTCAACCATATTCATTGATCTAGATATTCAATGCGTTTACATGAAATATGACTCTTTATATTACGTCTGCCTACATTATAGACATATAATGTCAGACAACAGCGTGTGATAGGGCGATCCTCGTTGATGGGTCTATTGGGCTATTTTTCGCTCTAGCCAGTGCCCACTACTGGTATATAAAAGACCGTGGTATGTACTATCCTGTCTGTTGGATGGTGCATATAAATGACCCTTTGCTACTAATTTGAAACATTTAGCGGCTTTTATCCAATGGCCGATGATTCATAAAATCAATGTGCTCTAGTGGTGTCGTTAAACAAAAACAAACTTTCATAATGATAATGTTCTTGACATTTTAACTTAATGTATTAATTCGCTCTTAGGGGGTGGGATGTAGCCCAGTGGTAAAGCGTTCGCTTGATGCACGGTCGGTCTAGATTCGAGCCATGTCGGTGGACCCATTGGGCTATTTCTCGTTCCAGCCAGTGGTCCACAACTGGTATAACAAAGTCGTGATATGTGCTATCCTGTCTGTGGGATGGTGCATATAAAAGATCCCTTGCTGCTAATTGAAAAAGAGTAGCCCATCAAGTGGCGACAGCGGGTTTCCTCTCTCAATGTATGTATGGTCCTTAACCATACGTCTGACGCCATATAACCGTAAATAAAATGTGTTGAGTGCATTGTTAAATAAACCATTTCCTTCCATATGATGTACTTTAAGGAGAGAACTAATACAAAAATGTACGTGTGGGCCGTCTTCTACACGTAACATCGCTAACAATACTGCATCTTTATAGTGATTTCTCGCTCCAGCCAGTGCACCACGACTGATACATCAAAGGCCGTGGTATGTGATATCCTGTCTATGGGATGGTGCATATAAAAGATCCCTTGCTGCTAATCGAAAAGAGTAGCCCATGAAGTGGCGACAGCGGGTTTTCTCCCTCAATATCTGTGTGGTTCTTAACCATACGTCTGACGCCATATAACCGTAAATAAAATGTGTTGAGTGCGTCGTTAGATAAACCATTTCCTTCCTTCCATTGTATGTACTTTGAGGAGAGAACGAATGTAAAAATGTACGTGTGGGTCGTTTTCTACACGTAACATCGTGAACAATACTGCATCTTTACAATGGGACGACTGATATACCAAAGGCCATGGTATGTGCATTCCTGTTTGTGGTGTGGTGCATATAAAATATCCCTTGCTACTAATGGGAAAAAGTAGCCGGTTTCCTCTCTAGGTCTATATGTCAAAAAATACCAAATGTTTGACATCCAATAGCCGATAATTAATAAATCAGTAGGCTATTCTTCAGTGGTGTCGTTAAATAAAACAACCTTTTTAACTTTGCAGTGGGAATTGGCACACGTATGAGGCCAGGGAACATGTTGGTTTTAAATAGCAACCACTGTTTAATGTTTTAAAGTTGTGTAGCAACCTCTGAACTTTGCGTAGCGAATCGCAACGCGATAGTACTGTGAAGCTCAATCTTTTAAAACTTTTATTTCCAGTACGTAGCATAGTTTCTCAAGGGACATAACTCCGTAGAAACTAAGTTCTAATGCCTGCCTCACACGAGAGCTATCAGCTGAACAAAACAATTACTTCACAATGAGCTGAATTCACCAACCAACGGAAACACGAATTAAAAGACATAATTAAAAACCCGAATCGCACTCCGTTAAAATTTAACTTATACTCAATGACCGGACACTGTATTATCATTATTTAGCATCGTATTCAATTCGTTTTCGATATTTTATCGTAATTGCACTTCATATCCTTTTTTATCGATACAGTTGTTTAAAATTACATTATTATTTTTCAAATTCGATCAGATGCATTGGTAATCATCAAACTTAAATAAGAAGAAACGAGACAAAGGGAGATAATTTAATCATGAACTTATATATAAAAAAAAGTAAATACGATTTCTATATTTTCACTGTAGCTAAAATACAATGGAAATATGACTCTTCATCGGATAGCACTTTTATGGTTTCCGTAGATCTATATATTTCATTGCTATGTAGAAAATAAAATAAGTTTTTTGTTTTAAATTAATATGTCAATAATCATCCAAATTCAAAGATAAACCGAGGTGCAGACTCGTACACATTTGCCTATATCTGCTGAAGAGCTATTCAAAGTTTTTTTGGGGTGGGTTTGGGTTTTTTTTCTTTTTGTTATTGTTGTGTTTCTGTTTTGTTTGTTTGTTTGTAAGATTTGGGGATATTTTGTGCGCGCGCATGCGTCCGTGTGTGTGTGTGTGTGTGTGTGTGTGTGTGTGTGTGTGTGTGTTCGCGCGCACGTGTGTATATTAAAGTTTCAATATTAGACAAAATTAGATAAACTACGGTGCAGACCCGAGTCAGTGGTTTCATTGGGCTATTCCAGCCAGTGCACCACGACTGTGGGATGGTGCATATATACTGACACACAATGAAAAGGCAAAAACAACTTTTCATTGCAAATAACAACAAACTATTAATGAATTGATGGATAATGTAATATGACATTAATGACTGGTATTCATGAGATATATTCACATGGAAACATCGCCAGTTATCATCAGTAATCGAGTTGCATTCGTAATCGAAAAGTTCAACCCCCCCCCCCCACCCCCCACCCCATATCAAGGTCAGTATCTGGTGTGTCCACCATTGGCCCGTGAGCATGCGTGAAGACGACGGGGAAAGGATTGGCACAAACATCTCAAATAATGGCTTCCTCTCATAAAATGTTATTTTAAGTCCAATAAATATATTTTTCATTAATCACAACAAAATATTGAAAAATATCTGTTTTGCGTTTTCATTGTCAGTATATAACAAACAAACAAACAAACAAACAAACAAACAAAAATATTTATCCCTTGCTACTAATGAAAAACGTTTAGCGGTGGGTCTCCTCTCTAAGATTTTACGAGTATATCAGTGTTACCAAATGTTTAATATGCAATAGCTAATGATAAAAATCAATATGCTCTAGTAGTGTCGTTAAACAAAACAAACTTTAACTTTTAGCTTCGAGTATACTTTTAAAAAATTCACCGCTCATCATAATAAAAATATTTAAATATTACACAACATTTGTAAACATATATTTACATATTTAGCACAACACTTTAACTCCATTTAGTTTTCTACTACATGTATTCAGAAAGTATTGTATCAGTTAATAAAAAAAGTTATTTATTTATTTATTTCAGACAAGATGTAGTCTTTCAACACTTCCCGATGCACAGACTAGTTGAAAACCCAGGAATATGGACAATTGTTAAATACAAGTAAGTTGGTCTGTAGGGAAAAAAAGAAGTTTGTTTTGTTTAACGACACCACTAGAGCATATTGATTTATTAATAATCGGCTATTGGATGTCAAACATTTTGTCATTTTGACAGAGGAAACCCGCTACATTTTTCCATTAGTAGCAAGGGATCTTTTATATGCACCATCCCACAGACAGGATAGCACATACCACGGCCGTTGATATACCAGTCGTGGTGCACTGGCTGGAACGAGAAATAGCCCAATGGGTTAATTTAATTAAAGAATGGCTGTGTGCAAGCCTATAAGAATACTTTCCACAAAACATTAAGCGACATTAAGTCATCTTTCCAATTGTATGTTTACTTATTTTAACACACACGCGCGCACACATACACACACAGGCGCGTGCACACACACACACACTACCTGTGTCAAAAGTTGAAAACTATTTTCAAAGGACATCTATCTCATTACAATTAAAATTAAAATTAAAGATATATCGTATCGATATTTGGTGGGGGATATACTGTTTTTGTTTTTGGTCGCGAAAAGCACTTAATTTTTTAGACAGCAGGTGAATTTTAAAATTTATCTACCAAAATGAGTAAAAAATAGTGTCTTTTTGGGGCGAGTTGGGTTGGGGGTGGGGGGGGGGCTTGTGGGTTATTTGTGGATTTCTTTTAGCAAAACCACGAAAATATAAGCCCACGAAAATAAATAATTTCACAGTAGCCGCACCATGTCCCGGATCGCGCTTTTTAAACAATTCTTTGAAACAATTATCAAAGGAAAAAAGAATAAAATAAGTGTTTTATTTAACGACGCACTCAACACATTTTATTTACGGTTATATGGCGTCACACACAGATTTTTTTTTTTAGAGGAAACCCGCTGTCGCCACATAGGCTACTCTTTTACGACAGGCAGCAAGGGATCTTTTTATTTGCGCTTCCCACAGGCAGGATAGCACAAACCATGGCCTTTGTTGAACCAGTTATGGATCACTGGTCGGTGCAAGTGGTTTACACCTACCCATTGAGCCTTGCGGAGCACTCACTCAGGGTTTGGAGTCGGTATCTGGATTACAAATTCCATGCCTCGACTGGGATCCGAACCCAGTACCTACCAGCCTGTAGACCGATGGCCTGCAACGACGCCACCGAGGCCGGTCTCAATTATCAAAGGAAGAACAATTTATAATGTTGTTTAATGAGGATCAACTGCCAAAACCTGCTGTTTTATGTTTAAACGACGCAAATGTATGGCGTATTATTTTGGTTATTATTCACAAAGTAGGAATCGGAGAGCCCATTGGACTACTATTCGTTCCAGCCAGTGCTCCACAACTGGTTTAACAAAGGCCGTGGTGTGCACTATCCTGTCTGTAGGATGGTGCATATAACAGATCCCTTGCTGCTAATCGAAAAGAGTAGCCCATGAAGTGGCGATAGCGGGTTTCCTCTCTCAATATCTGAGTGGTCCGACGCCATATAACCGTAAATAAAATGTGTTGAGTGCATCGTTAAATAAAACATTTTCTTCCTTCACAAAGCAGTAGGCCTACATTTGCTCATATAGATGGTACTATTTTAATTGCTTTGTAATATACATTATATGTTACACATCAAGTTTAAATTAAAACAAATAAATAAATTAAAAAGTCCATATCTTAATTGTCTTAGGTCCGATTTCTCGTCGGTGGTAAAATATCAGACATTTAAACTTTGGACTTCGCTGTCGCAAATGTTTCATGTGCAAAACCATTCTGATTTGAAACAAAGATCAAAACTGAATCTTTAACATGAAATGCAAAATTCAGTTGATCCTCTCACAAACGAAAATTGAATCATGAATCGTGGCTGAGCCGCCAACGTGAAATCGAGCACTAGCATTTCCATCAAATATTATATCATTATTGAAGCGTTCTGTCACTAAACTACGTCCACACTCCAGAGGAATGTTCAGGAGAGCGAGTGATCGTGCTCGTTCGCTAGACTGGTTTTTGCTCCCAACGTTTGATGAATTTCATGTCATAGAAGACGATGGTAGCAGTTAAATTATTCGCGAGCGTCAGGGCTGAGTTCAGCCAGACCAAGCAAAAAAAAAAACGTCCACTAGACTGGTATATGTGCTTCACAGTAAACCAAATGGCCATGTCGGGAACCAATCAAATAGTTCACGAACGTTAGCGAAACGTTTGTTTGCTAAACTTGGGGCTGGAATCCTAAACACGCCACTGTTAAAGTGGGTTTTTTTACAAATAAACCTCCCTTGAGCCAATATATCATTTTGAGTGAATTGTAAAAATATTTATCGCCACAACAAATCGATAGTGAGTAATGATACTGTTGACAAATGTAAAGCCTTCTCGCGTGTTCAGAATTTAATGGTGGACAGAGTCAATACGCTCGTTGGCTGCGAAAAAGGTTGGGTATTGATTGCGTAATTATCCTTTCAGATATGGTCGCTTGATAGCCAAAGACAGCAATGAACTGGACTGGGTGTACGTTGTCAAATCGGTAAGAACATCCATCGTAGAGGGCGCCACTCTGTAGCGTGGGGGGGGGGGGGGGGGGGGGATTAATAATCCATCGACCAACACTGAAAAGTAGTTCTGTTTAAAAAGAAATATACAATAAATTAAAAAATATATACTTTACAAATAATATGATGATAATATAAAAAGAAGACATAACAATACAGTTTATATTATTGTTTTAAACGTATTTATTACACAGCAAAATTTAGAAATCTTATCTTTAAATCATTATCTTCTTTCTCTCTTTCTTTTTCTTTAATAATTTATTTTTATCTTTTAATAATTTCTTTATTTCGTTCTTCTCTTTGTTAATGTTTCTCAGTATATCATAAAACTGTGTTTTTAAAAATGTATATATCCATGTTTAATATTACCTTTGTAATATTGTAATATCCTTATAAAATAAACAAAAAAGGAAACTATGCTATGGACCTATGTACAGAAACATGATACGTACAAAGAGTATTTTTGACATCATCAGTGGATGCACTAACATTGTCACTTATCAGTCCTCTATTTGTTTGTATGTGGAATGACCAGTGGACGCTTTGTATGGACATTCAAATTTACTGTTTGTAACTTAATTAATTTAATGTGAGAAGCAGCAATAATAAAACTATATTTAGTCCATTTGCATTAATGACGGTTCTTTAATCTGGCTCAGACTATGATTTGAGAAATACGCCTGATGTTCTAGATTGGGCGCCGCTATTTTGAAAATCCTCTTGTAGAGCTCTTTAGACAATTACATGCAAGTATACAATATTATACTGGTATATAAAACACGCCTTCTCACTTGTTAGTTTGTTTTGTTTAACGACACCACTAGAGCACATTGATTAATTAATCATCGGCTATTAGCTATTGGATGTCAAACATTTTGATATTATGACTGAGACTCGAAGTCATCAGAGGAAACCGGCTACATTTTTCTTAATGCAACAAGGGATCTTTTAAGCACATACTACGGCCTTTGTCCAGTTGTGGTGCACTGTTTGGAATGGGTAAAAACCCAATCAGCTGAATGGATCCACCAAGGTGGTTTCTCACTTGTTAATTATTAGATTTTCGCCAATCAGAAAAGTGAAAGTTCAACACTTATGTAGATGTAGTTTGAGTGGTGTTCTTTTAGTTGTTAGATTAGAGTTGAAAATTACAGGCTGACGTGTTTCTTCTTCGTGTTCTTCCACCTGCAGGGAGAAGCTCGCTTGTTGAAGTATCTTGAGCCGAGCTACGTGGATATCAAAACCAGACGACAGAAAATTGCAACAGCCATGGAAAAAGACTCGCCATTTTTTAAAAAGAAACAAATTTTGCAATTCATAGCAGAACGAGATTACAGTAAGTGAAGTTGACCTGCGGCTGTGGACACGCATAGTACAGGTCCCTTTAGTTAAATATAGATAAATGCCATGATCTACCTAGTGGAGGGGGCAAACAGGCAGTTTCCCCGCCTCACACAGAAACATGCCCTTTTTACTTTTAAAATGTTATTTTTGACTAACTGTAGAATCTGTCAGTGATCTGATATCTGAAGAATCTGTCAGTGATCTGATATCTGAAGAATCTGTCAGTGATCTGATATCTGAAGAATCTGTCAGTGATCTGATATCTTCGTGTCTCTTTGCTTGAGGGGCCAGTTGTAGCCTAGTTGTAAAGCGCTTGCTTGATCCGCGGTTGGTTTGGAATAGATCCTCGCCGGTGGGCCCATTGGGCTATTTCTCTTTCCAGCCAGTGCACCACAACTGGCATATCAAAGGCCGTGGTATGTGCTGTCCTGTCTGTGGGATGTTGCATGTCAAAGATCCCTTCCTACATTAGAAAAATGTAGCGGGTTTCTTCTGATGACTACCTGTCAGAATTACCAAATGTTTTACATCCAATAGCCGATGATTAATTAATCCATGTGCTATAGTGGTGTCGTTAAACAAAACAAACCTTGGACAGAAAGTAAAGAAGGCGTCAATCAGCGTGTATGGAAAGATGTTACCGGCATTCATCCAGGTGGAGACTCTTCACACGGGCCAAGTGTTTGTAAGTATTGCAAGGAAAGTTAAAAAGTAAACGTTTGTTTTGTTTAACGACACCAATAGAGCACATTGATTTATTAATCATCGGCTATTGGGTGTCAAACATTTGATCATTTTGACATATTATAGTCTCAGTGAGGAGTCCCGCTACATATATTCATTAGAAGCAAGGGATCTCCTACAGACAGGATAGCACATACGATGGCCTTTAATAATTCAGTCGTGGTGCACTGGCTGGAACGAGAAATAGCCCGATGGGCCCACAGATGGAGATCGATCCCAGACCGACTGTGCATCAAGCGAACACTTTACCACTAAGCTACGTTTCGCCCCGTATTGAAATGCAATGAAGTCATATTTGAGTGATTCCATCTTCAAGTCTGAGATCTACAAATATAGAATACCACACTCGTTTTAGTTAGATATCACTTTTATGAAACAAGTGTACGTCCCATCTGACCTATCGAAAGTGAGGTCAGATACCATGGGAAGTTTACGAGTTTCGTAAAAATTATGTTTAGTGATAAGGAGTGTGGTATTTTATTTATAACACACCTTCAAATAACGTAAAATCTACAATTACTTCCAACATAACTGAACGAGACATGGGAATGCATAGAGCTTAAACGAGGGAAGATAACGTCGCTTCACAAAATGACGTCATTTAGCAACTAATACGCACCTGGTAATGGGTACGATATTTGTACGCATGCCGAGTCGTTCATCAGCTGAACTATTTTTGTCCTTTTAGTATGTTTGCCAAGGTACTAAATCTTGCAGTTTGGTACCCACAATTGTTCTTTGTGTGTTTTGCGAAGGCAACGATAATCCACAATGATCCTTTATTTCTGTTACTAACTGTATTACCAATCCGATTTTATTTCAGCTCTACTAGTAATAGTTATAGACCAGTAGAAACGATTTTAATCAGATTGATGTATTACAATTTTTACAAATAAATATCTATTAATATTGTTTCAATCATTTGTGAACATTATTCTAGATATTTTAGTATCAAGAAATCTGTTAATAATATTTAACAAGCATGTGTTAGTTTGCACACTGGTTTGCTATAATTTTATGATAGAGCTTATTGGTCACATGGTTTCTATGTGTGTACGTTTATGTGAATTAACGTGTTATTTTGCGCTCTTGTTTACTGTAATTGTATTATGTAATAGTGGCCACATGGTTTTTATGTGGCTACGTGTTTGTGAATTAACGTGTTATTTTCACTGCAGGGTCTTCGAGCCTGTTTGGACGCAGAAGAACGCGGACCCACTGTTAGTCTGGTCAGTGGCATTCAAGTCATCAATGCTTACAGTTTTCACAATATTCACTCTATAATTCCATGTTTACGTGTACTGTTTTCCTGTTAGTATTCTCTGCTAGTTTTGTTTTCTTCATTTTACTGTACTGCGATCCGATGAGCGACAACTGAAATATGTTCAAGAGGGTAAGCGATCGCGGTCAGTTGCTAGACTGGTTTCTGCGTCTGATGTTAGATCAATGTGATTTGATACAAGACGTTCGTACCAGTCAAACTATTCGCGATCGCTCTGCCTCCTGAACCCGCCAGTACCCACCATCAGCAGAGTAAAATTAATTTGCCATTCGCAAAATATATGGGGATACAGGGGAAACTCACCCCTCTCTTGTCTTGAAAAGCTCCCAAAACTTAGTGATTTATGGGTGAATATAATTGTTTGCTGTTGTTTTAGTTGTTGATGTTGTTGGGGTTTTTTGTTTGTTTGTTTGTTGTTGTTGTTTTTGTTTGTTTTGTTTGTTTTGTTGTTGTTGTTTGTTTTGTTGTTGTTGTTGTTGTTTGTTTTTTTGTTTTTGTTGTTGTTGTTATTGTTGTTGTTTTTGTTTGTTGTTTTTTTTTTTTTTTTGGGGGGGGGGGGGGTAAATGTAATATCGTGGGAAGTTGTGTGCTTCTGTGGAGGGCCGCAACTATGTATCCCTTGTTAGTGAACTTTGGAATACTTTGGATGCTTTTTTATCTTGTACCATCTCCCTAGGAAAATTCTGCATTTTACCCTAAATACATTATTATTAGGAGCCGTTTTCCTTCCACATAAGCTCCGTTTCTATGCGTCAAAGTACATTGCTTTTGAAAAGAACCATCTATAATGCATTCCACTCGTAACTGTTATTTCCATCGTACAGGCATGGTTTTAATATACTGACTTATGGTTATTTGTAGCTAGAATATGTTTACTTGATTACATATGCTCAATTCCATAAACTGATTACGATATATGACAAGTAATTCTTCCGAATCTTAATATGTGTTAAGCCTTTCTTCAAAAACTGAATGTAATGTTACAGCTGATAAATATATTCGAGGTTTTTTAGTATTCTATATTCAGACGTCGTTATCTCGACCTCCGTTATCTCGAAAAACCCAGACACCCAGGATATCTTGAGCTTGTTGGTTTGGGCCCATCACCATCGAGATAACGAAGTTTGAGCGTAATTTCCTGTTAAGAAGAACTTTAAAAATTGCTTAAGTCTTAAATTTCATTTTAGGTTAGTGGGGACTGTGAGTTGTTACAGATCAACAAGAGATTCTTTATGAAACATTGTGATGACACCATTTACAGTCTCATACGACTCAAGGTAAACCTATTAACTTGAACAAAGTGTGTGTGTGTGTGTGTGTGTGTGTGTGTGTGTGTGTGTGTGTGTGTGTATGTTCCTACGTATGTGCAGCATACAATGTAGTTGCATACATATGTAAGTAATATTAATTAGAAATTCTCGAACAAAATAGTTTTGAAATAATTGCAATGAATGCTTTGTTACTTCCATTAAGAATAACAGTGGAGGATCCAGAAAATTCTTCTTTTTTTTTTCTTTTTTTCTTTTTTAGGGGGGGGGGGGGGGGGGGGGGGGGTAGCAATGACATGTGGCCAAAAGCCACACACGTTTCCGAAGAGTTTCCTTGGATTCTCAAACGTAAAATATCAAAAAGTAAATAATAGTATAATTGTCGCAAAATTTAGGGTGGAGCGGGCCCCTGGGGCCCCCTTAGATCCGCCATGTCCTTTACCATTTCGCTGATAATACGGAAGTATCGGTATCACTTTGGAATCTGTTAGATTAGCATGCAAGTAACTCGGATAATTATTACTATTTCAGTCCAAGCCGTTTCCGAGCCAAGAGGAACTGCTAGACCGACTGGACGCCAACATGCAATGGCAGGAATTCAAACAAAGGACTCTTGAAAATTTTCTCAAACAGTGCAGACGTCTACAGAGATGATTCCCCCTGAGTTACAGACTTCATACCTCTTCACGTTTAGCATTCATTCGGTGTAGCATCTTAACTGCTAACGACTAGAAAGATGACTTGTTATATTGTGACATTCTGTAGCATTTAGGCCTGATAACCCCTACCTGATAATTCGAAGTGTTATCATGTTACTAGGAAATGAGTCGTGCGCATGACGAATGTTTGCTTAATTTTCAGGTAGATCGTTTTCTCATTTTTCAAACATCCATTTACAGCAATACTTGTTGAACTGCATAAATAAATATAACATTTACACTTCCTGTAACATCAAATTACCTTCTATTATTTAATACTCCATTATTCGCTTCTATTCGTAACTAGCCAGCGTTTTTAATTAAACAAAAAAGCAAGTAGCTTACTGCAAAGGATGTTTACATTGGGAACAGCGTCTGCTCGAAACCTTAGTGGTATATGAGCATGTTAAAATATATCTACTTACGTCACAGTCACTAGCAGCCAGTAATGTACATAGATCTTCTTCAGGTCACACATAAACTTGAGTTTGTTTTCACAGAAAAAGATACAAAACTTCTAATGTGACATAGACTTAGAAATATAATCAAAGTATTTTATTTAAAATTTGGAAACACATAACTTTTAGGCTGGTTATGCCATTCCCAAGAAGCTTTTGGGCACCTGCTATTGTCCGACTTCCGGAAGTAGTTTCTACACGATCAAATTAATAGTTTCTATACCGCTTTTGACTGAAACATATTACAAAAATATAACTTGAAAGGGGTTGCATGACAAAAAAGCATATCAGGTTACTACGTTTTGATATCGTGGTTATTTGGCCTGGTTCGATAACGTTGTAACCGTTATCTAAACCTCGCCAAATAACCACGATATCAAATCGTAGTAACCTGATATTCTATATTTATCCTGCAACCAGTGTTCCTACTGGCCTGTTATGATGACCTGTTAAAGCAAAGTCATAACAGTATACTAACATGTTATGACTTTTGACGTCACGTACAAAGGGAACTACTTTTCCACCCACAGATATCATTCAAATAACAGGACACAAGAATATACAGTCAATAAATAATTACAGCGCTATCACTGAACAACAACAGGAAGAATATTCAAAAGTGATATCTGGCGCGAATCGACGTGATTCTGGCTGTCAGCTTGTGTCTCAAACAGTGAACTGTACAAGTACAGTAACTAGCCTTGATTCGGGCCACAACTCGGCTGACAGCTTGTGTTCGAATGCAAGTTTGTTAAAACAGTGATGAAATACTTATCCACTCCAAAATTTGTTGGGTTGCAGGATAAAGATAATAACCAGTTAATGACGGTTGATATCGGCTTTATCCTGTTCAGGACGAATGGGAAATTTCGCTCGGCGAGCCTCGCAGGATAAAGCCGATATCAAGTGTCATTAACTAGTTATTCTCTATATATATATATATCCTGTTAGTGGATGGTAAATGCTGTGTATGAATGATTATTCCTATGTTAATTATTATAATAGTGGGGAGGAGGGGAGGGGAGAGGCAAATGAGAATATAAGTTCACAGAGATGATTCTGTACCAAATTGAACGAAAAAGTGCATTAAAAAATATCTTGCTATTTGCCGACAAGCGTAACTATGTGGCAGATGTAGATTTGTAGTCTGGTTTTCTAAACGTTTATAGATCACAGTCGCTTGTTAAGAAATAACATATTGGGGTGTCATAAAACGAGCATTCCAGGTGGGGGGTTTTAAAGCCACAATTCCTGTGAGTTGAAGACCCGTGTTAGAGTGCTACTAGTAGAACAGTTAACACCGTGTTTTGGGGTTGACGCTGGTATTCCAATTTGTATACACTTTTGTGACGGTACATGCTCTTAATTTTGTTTTCGCCTGTGGCGATATTAATTGTGTTAGAGGGTCGTGTGCAGTCCAATAAGCACTTAAGCCCAGGTGGACAACTTGTTACGTGATACCTTTGCGCGACGGTCATCGAGCTTTTCTAATACACACCCAGCCCAGATGCGGAGCCATGTGGCCAGTAGTTACGTAATATCTCCGCGAGTGCGGTTTTTACAACCGTGATTGGCGACATCCAGTCTGGCGATCTAAGAAAATATACCGACTCTGGGAGAGGTGGAATATCAGATGATAGGTGAGGTACCGCGTTGTGCCCCCAGGCGATATTCGATTTTATAATAAATAGCTAGGGTTTTAGAGATATGGAGGAGAACCATTTTGAAGGTATCCAGGGGAACGGTCGTCGTCCACTGAACGATCTATATTAGTTCAGACGGGACTTTGGTAAATATATATTTCTGCTCTGTGTATAACCTTGATGTGATTGGTGTGACTTTAAATATTGTAATACTGTATTATACCAATATTATTTAGACGGTGCTGCTGGTCATCTGACGCAGTATTCTGTAGGCTCACCGTTCATATATATATATATATATATATATATATATATATATATATATATATATATATATATATATATATATATATATATATATATATATATATATATATATATATAAAGCTTAGCCAGTCATCCTAGAGGACCTAGGTAAACTGTAGGTTATTGTCTTTATTGTGATAGATACCAGTATTAATTCTGTATTACAAGGTTATTGAATGAGTAGTTAGGGTTAATTAAAAATTAACCAGTTAGGAATAGTGTTGTAATTCCTTTATTATTAAGTTCCCCTGGAAGCGTTTCTCCATTATCGCACGTGTGTGTGTTAGCGTTTCTCAATTATCACACGTGTGGTTGTTGTGTCACGGTGAAGTGATTAGCATATTGTGTAAACTAGACACCTAGAGATTAACTAATTAAGTGATCAGTTCTGGGTTGTTATTATTGTTGTTATTAATTAACTACTGCGGCAGTACATTTGTCAGCGTAGGTTAATACAGATTTCAAAGAGTATTGTGTTTTTGTTGTGTTTTTTAGTGAACTAAACGTGCTATAATAATATATACTTTATATAAGATCGTATCTCTGATCATACCTAGACGAGCCAAAGCGGGTATATACTGCCCGTTACAGAGAGATCTAATAGATATACAGTTAGGAGAGATATTTGGACAATCGTGTTTTATTCAGTTACGGGTATTATAGGATCCCCGTGACAACCTTATTGATGTTTCGTTAAACTTCGATGATGACGTGTAATGATCTGAGGATAGAGATTTAATTTTCACCGTGATATGCCAGCTGAAACGTGCTACGACCCTGCCGAATACGGATTTCGTACAGGTCAAATAAAACTGCATTCCATGTTAACGTGTGCGCTGCTGTCTGCGTGCATGGGTGGGTGATGTGTGCTGGTCATAATTTATTTATATGTATTTATTTGTACTTTAGATGCAAACAAACAATAAAAGAACACGCTTATAATAATAACTGTGTACAAATTAAAAGACAGTGTTTTGTTGAACCATTGTGCATCTTCTTCTTTTTTCCTTTTCTTTTTTGTTTTACAACAAAACCTCCGTGACGTGGGTAACAAAACTACAGTTATTTGTGAATCTTCAGCTGAGAGTTATGCATTCCAACCTCTATCAATTTCTCGTTCCAGCCAGTGCACCACGAATGGTATATCAAAGGTCGTGGTATGTGCTATCCTGTCTATGGGATGGTGCATATAAAGGATCCCTTGCTGCTAATCGAAAATAGTAGCCCATGAAGTGGCGACAGCGGGTTTCCTCCCTCAATATCTGTGTGCTCATTAACCACATGTCCGACGCCATATAACCGTAAATAAAATGTGTTGAGTGCGTCGTTAAATAAAACATTTCCTTTCCTTTCCTTTCCAACCTCTAGCCCGAGTACTCTACCGTTCGAGAGCTAGACGGACATTTGAACGGTTATGACCGCTCTCTGCCGTTCGAGAGCTAGACGGACATTGGAACGGTTATGACCGCTCTCTACCGTTCGAGAGCTAGACGGACATTTGAACGGTTATGACCGCTCTCTACCGTTCGAGAGCTAGACGGACATTTGAACGGTTATGACCGCTCTCTGCCGTTCGAGAGCTAGACGGACATTTGAACGGTTATGACCGCTCTCTACCGTTCGAGAGCTAGACGGACATTGGAACGGTTATGACCGCTCTCTGCCGTTCGAGAGCTAGACGGACATTTGAACGGTTATGACCGCTCTCTACCGTTCGAGAGCTAGACGGACATTTGAACGGTTATGACCGCTCTCTGCCATCAGAGACCATTCTATGTACCACCCCCCCCCCCCCCCCCCACACACACACACACCATCGCGTAGGGAAGAATTCCTGATCCAATACAACAATAATCTTATGTTTAATATTAAATACATTTACATTTACCATTTTTGAGTTTGCTGATAACAAATAAAGTTTAAAAGTTAAAGTTTGTTTTGTTTAACGACAGCACCGGAGCACATTGATTTATTAATCATCGGCTATTGGATGTCAAACATTTGGTAATTCTGACACGTAGTCATCAGAGGAAACCCGCTACATTTTTCCTAATGCAGCAAGGGATCTTTTATATTTACTTTCCCACAGATAGGAAAGCACATACCACGACCTTTGACCAGTTGTTGTGCACTGGTTCGAATGAGATAACTGATAACAATTAATTCACACATTAATCACTAATACACACACTATCTAGGAAGAAACATGACAGCATCTACATATTTAACTGGAATATTGTGGAAAGAGGGTAGGCAAATATCCCGTGTTTTTTGTTATAGACCTCTCTATCACAGCAGAGTAAAAACTTAAAGTTTGTTTTGTTTAACAATACCACTAGAGCACACCGATTTATTAATCATCGGCTATTGGATGTCAAACATTGGGTCATGTTGACATATAGTCCTAGAAAGGAAATCCGCTACATTGTTTTCCATTAGTAGCAAGGGATAGTTTATATGTACCATCCCATGCACAGACAGGATAGGACATGTCACGGCCTTTAGATATACCAGTCGTGGTGCACTGGCTTGAAATAACAGCAGATAGCAATTATATCAGTCCAAATGTTCGTCTAGCTCTCGAACGGTAGAGTGCACGGGCTGTCCAGTCTTGGAATCATAAATGCCCACCTGTGTTTAAAAATAAAGAAACATACAGGTGAGTTTGGTCTGACAGACATTACAATTAGGGTGATCATGTGAGATTTGGAGGATATTACATATATTTTTATAGAAACTTTGTTTATTATTTCAAAACAAAAGCCTCGCTTGAATGAAGGTTTAGCCATTCAATGTTTTACAATATTAGCTTGTTTGAAAAGGTCACGGGTGGACGACGAACATTATAGCAATTATACTAATTATTTTTAGGTAACTGTGTCACTGATCATGACCGTTCTGTTTCAAAAACTCGAGATAAGTAAATCAGAAGGACGGTGTATGTAATATATAATTTGAACAGTAAGACAAAACCTGTACTAACTGAACACGTATATTTCACACTGTACAATAATTAGGTCAGTGCCTTTAATGTTTGCTTTAAAATGTTTAGAATTGTGAGTATCTATCAGGGCAACTTCTTTCAGTCCACCCACCCCAGTATAGTGCTATCCCATTCGTACAATATGCTTCTTAAAATTCTTATAATCATATGTATCATCTATTCGCTCTACCTTCTGGGGGTTTTCTGTTCTGGATATACAAGCCAACTTCCTGAATTGTGGTAACAAGTCCGCGTTTCTCCACCTGCGTTACATAGGAACAGTTCAGTGCGTGTATGAAGCAACGACCCGTTCAATCTTTTATCAAGTAGTCTGTTTTTAATGTGTTAAGTTCATCTGTACCAAAAAAGTTCGTACGTACCAAAAAAGATATTTTAGGAAATAAAATGAAATTTAACCTAATACAAATATTAGAACGATCAGAAACACGTTTAATATACAGCCACTAATATTTAAGCAGAAAAATATATTTGTTATGTAATTACATTCGTTAAAAAGTCTCTGTTAGTCTTAAAAATTGCAGCAATCTCAGGAATGTCCCTTTATTGATAGGCGTAAAACAAACCAACCAGTCTAACGAACGGGCGTGAGTTCTCGACCACCTGACTATCATTGTTCTATAATTGTATCTAAGAAACATTCCAACAAAGTCATTAACCAAAGTCAACAGCAGTACTGACCATGTTTCTAAAACATACTATACTGTCTTTTGCATGAACTATAACACTAACCCTAGTCGTTACAGCTTCTATGTCAATCTCTAGAAAAGATTGTGCTCCGAAACCGCGATAAGCCTTTTTCATTAGTAGCAAGGGATATTTTATATGCACCTTTTCGCTCTACCTTCTGGGTTTTTTCTGTTCTGGATATACAAGCCAACTTCCTGAATTGTGGTAACAAGTCCGTGTTTTTCCACCTGCGTTACATAGGAACAATTCAGTGCGTGTATGAAGCAACGACCCGTTCAATCTTTTATCAAGTAGTCTGTTTGTAATGTGTTAAGTTCATCTGTGCCAACTGTGTAGTATTACAATACATATCATAACTGCTAAACCACAACTATCTTATTTGCATGCGTGCCAACAAGCGGAATGTTTTAACTATTTTGTTTTCCGATTCCGTTTTACAGGTCAAACAGTTTTATAATAATATAGCAAGTTTGAAGGTAAGTCAAGCATTTACAAAAAAGAATTACTGTTAAAAAAAAACATTAGCTAAAATATTCGTAGATTGTTTGTTTCACTAATGTTAAGATACAGAAGATACAGAATATGTATAAACGACCAATATCAGCTTTAAACTACGTCATCACGCCATCTCGCTAAATACCCAGAAGATACAGAATATGTATAAACGGCCAATATCAGCTTTAAACTACGTCATCACGCCATCTCGCTAAATACCCAGAAGATACAGAATATGTATAAACGACCAATATCAGCTTTAAACTACGTCTTCACGCCATCTCGCTAAATACCCTGAAGATAGAGAATATGTATAAACGACCAATATCAGGTTTAAACTACGTCATCACGCCATCTCGCTAAATACCCAGAAGATACAGAATATGTATAAACGACCAATATCAGCTTTAAACTGCGTCATCAATTATATGATCCTCCAAATGCGGTAACAAAGGTTGTCAGTCTACATGTGTGACATATTAAAGGTGCACACCTTTGTTTAAGCCAGTGACAATGGACACTAACTACGTGTGTAACATATTAATGACGATGATGTTCACGGTTAATAATGTTTCGCTATACACGTATTTCAATAGGTTTTAAAGCTACATCATGGTCTTAATCACCTAATTTTGATTGTGTGACAGTGTGACAGTGTGACAGTGTGACTTACACACATATCGATGATACAAAACACAACAATTCTTATTGTGTTTATACAGAGGGTATTGGAAAATATTGACAGCAAGTGACGTTGTTGTTACCGTAAATATGCATGTAAATATATGATAAAAACAATGGAGCTGGAATCACACTGATGTGTTTCCTATAAGTAATTTATTCTGGCCACCTCGCTAAATACCCAGAAGATACAGAACATGTATAAACGACCAATATCAGCTTTAAACTACGTCATCACGCCATCTCGCTAAATACCCAGAAGATACAGAATATGTATAAACGACTAAGATACAGAATATGTATAAACGACCAATATCAGCTTTAAACTACGTCATCACGCCATCTCGCTAAATACCCAGAAGATACAGAATATGTATAAACGGATAATATCAGGTTTAAACTAGGTCTTCACGCCATCTCGCTAAATACCTAGAAGATACAGAATATGTATAAAGGACCAATATCACCTTTAAACTACGTCATCACGCCATCTCGCAAAAATACCCAGAAGATACAGAATATGTATAAACGACCAATATCAGCTTTAAACTACGTCATCACGCCATCTCGCTAAATACCCAGAAGATACAGAATATGTATAAACGACCAATATCAGCTTTAAACTACGTCATCACGCCATCTCGCTAAATACCCAGAAGATACAGAATATGTATAAACGGCCAATATCAGCTTTAAACTACGTCATCACGCCATCTCGCTAAATACCCAGAAGATACAGAATATGTATAAACGACCAATATCAGCTTTAAACTACGTCTTCACGCCATCTCGCTAAATACCCAGAAGATACAGAATATGTATAAACGACCAATATCAGCTTTAAACTACGTCTTCACGCCATCTCGCTAAATACCCAGAATATACAGAATATGTATAAACGACCAATATCAGGTTTAAACTGCGTCATCACGCCATCTCGCTAAATACCCAGTTTAAACTGCGTCTTCACGACATCTCGCTAAATACCTAGAAGATACAGAATATGTATAAAGGACCAATATCACCTTTAAACTACGTCATCACGCCATCTCGCAAAAATACCCAGAAGATACAGAATATGTATAAACGACCAATATCAGCTTTAAACTACGTCATCACGCCATCTCGCTAAATACCCAGAAGATACAGAATATGTATAAACGACCAATATCAGCTTTAAACTACGTCATCACGCCATCTCGCTAAATACCCAGAAGATACAGAATATGTATAAACGGCCAATATCAGCTTTAAACTACGTCATCACGCCATCTCGCTAAATACCCAGAAGATACAGAATATGTATAAACGACCAATATCAGCTTTAAACTACGTCTTCACGCCATCTCGCTAAATACCCAGAAGATACAGAATATGTATAAACGACCAATATCAGCTTTAAACTACGTCTTCACGCCATCTCGCTAAATACCCAGAATATACAGAATATGTATAAACGACCAATATCAGGTTTAAACTGCGTCATCACGCCATCTCGCTAAATACCCAGTTTAAACTGCGTCTTCACGACATCTCGCTAAATACCTAGAAGATACAGAATATGTATAAACGACCAATATCAGCTTTAAACTGCGTCTTCACGCCATCTCGCTAAATACCCAGAAGATACAGAATGTGTAAAAACGGCCAATATCAGGTTTAAACTGCGTCTTATCGCCATCTCGCTAAATACCTACAAGATATAGAATATGTATAAACTACCAATATCAGGTTTAAACTGCGTCATCACGCCATCTCGCTAAATACCCAGAAGATACAGAATATGTATAAACGACCAATATCAGGTTTAAACTGCGTCATCACGCCATCTCGCTAAATACCCGGAAGATACAGAATATGTATAAACGACCAATATCAAGTTAAAACTGCGTCTTCACGCCATCTCGCTACATACCCAGAAGATAAAGAATATGTATAAACGACCAATATCAGGTTTAAACTACGTCTTCACGCCATCTCGCTAAATACCCAGAAGATACAGAATATGTATAAACGACCAATATCAGGTTTAAACTACGTCATCACGCCACCTCGCTAAATACCCAGAAGATACTCAATATGTATAAACGACCAATATCAGCTTTAAACTACGTCATCACGCCATCTCGCTAAATACCCAGAAGATACAGAATATGTATAAACGACCAATATCAGCTTTAAACTACGTCATCACGCCATCTCGCTAAATACCCAGAAGATACAGAATATGTATAAACGGCCAATATCAGCTTTAAACTACGTCATCACGCCATCTCGCTAAATACCCAGAAGATACAGAATATGTATAAACGACCAATATCAGCTTTAAACTACGTCTTCACGCCATCTCGCTAAATACCCTGAAGACAGAGAATATGTATAAACGACCAATATCAGGTTTAAACTACGTCTTCACGCCATCTCGCTAAATACCCAGAAGATACAGAATATGTATAAACGACCAATATCAGCTTTAAACTACGTCTTCACGCCATCTCGCTAAATACCCAGAAGATACAGAATATGTATAAACGACCAATATCAGCTTTAAACTACGTCATCACGCCATCTCGCTAAATACCCAGAAGATACAGAATATGTATAAACGACCAATATCAGCTTTAAACTATGTCATCACGCCATCTCGCTAAATCAGAAGATACAGAATATGTATAAACGACCAATATCAGCTTTAAACTACGTCTTCACGCCATCTCGCTAAATACCCAGAAGATACAGAATATGTATAAACGACCAATATCAGGTTTAAACTACGTCTTCTCGCCAACTCGCTAAATACCCAGAAGATACAGAATATGTATAAAGGACCAATATCAGGTTTAAACTGCGTCATCACGCCATCTCGCTAAATACCCAGTTTAAACTGCGTCTTCACGCCATCTCGCTAAATACCTAGAACATACAGAATATGTATAAACGACCAATATCAGGTTTAAACTACGTCTTCACGCCATCTCGCTAAATACCCAGAAGATACAGAATATGCATAAACGACCAATATCAGCTTTAAACTACGTCTTCACGCCATCTCGCTAAATCAGAAGATACAGAATATGTATAAACGACCAATATCAGCTTTAAACTACGTCTTCACGCCATCTCGCTAAATACCCAGAAGATACAGAATATGTATAAACGACCAATATCAGGTTTAAACTACGTCTTCTCGCCAACTCGCTAAATACCCAGAAGATACAGAATATGTATAAAGGACCAATATCAGGTTTAAACTGCGTCATCACGCCATCTCGCTAAATACCCAGTTTAAACTGCGTCTTCACGCCATCTCGCTAAATACCTAGAACATACAGAATATGTATAAACGACCAATATCAGGTTTAAACTACGTCTTCACGCCATCTCGCTAAATACCCAGAAGATACAGAATATGCATAAACGACCAATATCAGCTTTAAACTACGTCTTCACGCCATCTCGCTAAATACCCAGAAGATACAGAATATGTATAAACGACCAATATCAGCTTTAAACTACGTCTTCACGCCATCTCGCTAAATACCCAGAAGATAGAGAATATGTATAAACGGACAATATCAGGTTTAAACTACGTCATCACGCCATCTCGCTAAATACCCAGAAGATACAGAATATGTATAAACGACCAATATCAGCTTTAAACTGCGTCATCACGCCATCTCGCTAAATACCCAGAAGATACAGAATATGTATAAACGGACAATATCAGGTTTAAACTACGTCTTTACGCCATCTCGCTAAATACCTAGAAGATACGGAATATGTATAAACGACCAATATCAGCTTTAAACTACGTCTTCACGCCATCTCGCTAAATACCCAGAAGATACAGAATATGTATAAACGACCAATATCAGCTTTAAACTATGTCATCACGCCATCTCGCTAAATCAGAAGATACAGAATATGTATAAATGACCAATATCAGGTTTAAACTACGTCTTCTCGCCAACTCGCTAAATACCCAGAAGATACAGAATATGTATAAAGGACCAATATCAGGTTTAAACTGCGTCATCACGCCATCTCGCTAAATACCCAGTTTAAACTGCGACTTCAAGACATCTCGCTAAATACCTAGAAGATACAGAATAGTTTATAAACGACCAATATCAGCTTTAAACTGCATCTTCACGCCATCTCGCTAAATACCCAGAAGATACAGAATGTGTAAAAACGGCCAATATCAGGTTTGAACTGCGTCTTCACTCCATCTCGCTACATACCCAGAAGATAAAGAATATGTATAAACGACCAATATCAGGTTCAAACTACGTCTTCACGCCATCTCGCTAAATACCCAGAAGATACAGAATATGTATAAACGACCAATATCAGCTTTAAACTACGTCATCACGCCACCTCGCTAAATACCCAGAAGATACTGAATATGTATAAACGACCAATATCAGCTTTAAACTACGTCATCACGCCATCTCGCTAAATATCCAGAAGATACAGAATATGTATAAACGGCCAATATCAGCTTTAAACTACGTCATCACGCCATCTCGCTAAATACCCAGAAGATACAGAATATGTATAAACGGCCAATATCAGCTTTAAACTACGTCATCACGCCATCTCGCTAAATACCCAGAAGATACAGAATATGTATAAACGGCCAATATCAGGTTTAAACTACGTCTTAACGCCATCTCGCTAAATACCTAGAAGATACAGAATTTGTATTAACGACCAATATCATGTTTAAACTACGTCTTCACGCCATCTCGCTAAATACCCAGAAGATACAGAATATGTATAAACGGCCAATATCAGGTTTACACAACGTCTTCGCGCCATCTCGCTAAATACCCAGAAGATACAGAATATGTATAAACGGCCAATATCAGGTTTAAACTACGTCTTCACGCCATCTCGCTAAATATCGAGAAGATACAGAATATGTATAAACGACCAACATCAGGTTTACACTACGTCTTCGCGCCATCTCGCTAAATACCCACAAGATACAGAATATGTATAAACGACCAATATCAGGTTCAAACTGCGTCATCACGCCATCTCGCTAAATACCCAGTTTAAACTGCGTCTTCACGCCATCTCGCTAAATACCTAGAACATACAGAATATGTATAAACGACCAATATCAGCTTTAAACTGCGTCTTCACGCCATCTCGCTATATACCCAGAAGATACAGAATGTGTATAAACGACCAATATCAGCTTTAAACTGCGTTTTCACGCCATCTGGCTAACTACCCGGAAGATACAGAATGTGTATAAACGACCAATATCAGGTTTGAACTGCGTCTTCACGCCATCTGGCTAAATGCCCGGAAGATACAGAATGTGTATAAACGACCAATATCAGGTTTAAACTTCATCTTCACGCCATCTCGCTAACTACCCGGAAGATACATAATATGTATAAACGACCAATATCAGGATTAAACTACGTATTCACGCCATCTCGCTACATACCCAGAAGATACAGAATATGTATAAACGACCAATATCAGCTTTAAACTAAGTCATCACGCCATCTCGCTAAATACCCAGAAGATACAGAATATGTATAAACGACCAATATCAGCTTTAAACTACGTCATCATGCCATCTCGCTAGATACCCAGAAGATACAGAATATGTATAAACGGCCAATATCAGGTTTAAACTACGTCTTGACGCCATCTCGCTAAATACCTAGAAGATACAGAATATGTATAAACGACCAATATCAGGTTTAAGCTACGTCTTCACACCATCTCGCTAAACACCCTGAAGATACAGAATATGTATAAACGACCAATATCAGCTTTAAACTAAGTCATCACGCCATCTCGCTAAATACCCAGAAGATACAGAATATGTATAAACGACCAATATCAGCTTTAAACTACGTCATCATGCCATCTCGCTAGATACCCAGAAGATACAGAATATGTATAAACGGCCAATATCAGGTTTAAACTACGTCTTGACGCCATCTCGCTAAATACCTAGAAGATACAGAATATGTATAAACGACCAATATCAGGTTTAAGCTACGTCTTCACACCATCTCGCTAAACACCCTGAAGATACAGAATATGTATAAACGACCCATATCAGGTTTAAACTGCATTTTCACGCCATCTCGCTAAATACCCCGCAGATACAGAATGTGTATAAACAACCAATATCAGGTTTAAACTGCGTCTTCACGCCATCTCGCTAACTACCCGGAAGATATAGAATATGTATAAACGACCAATATCAGGTTTAAACTACGTCTTCACGCCATCTCGCTACAAACCCAGAAGATACAGAATATGTATAAACGGCCAATATCAGCTTTAAACTACGTCATCACGCCATCTCGCTAAATACCCAGAAGATACAAAATATGTATAAACGGCCAACATCAGCTTTAAACTACGTCATCACGCCATCTCGCTAAATACCCAGAAGATACAGAATATGTATAAACGGCCAATATCAGGTTTAAACTACGTCTTAACGCCATCTCGCTAAATACCTAGAAGATACAAAATTTGTATTAACGACCAATATCAGGTTTAAACTACGTCTTCACGCCATCTCGCTAAATACCCAGAAGATACAGAATATGTATAAATGACCAATATCAGGTTTAAACTGCGTCATCACGCCATCTCGCTAAATACCCAGTTTAATGTGCGTCTTCACGCCATCTCGCTAAATACCTAGAAGATACCGAATATGTATAAACGACCAATATCAGCTTTAAACTGCGTCATCACGTACTTCTAGACGCCGTTTGGCTGTAATACAGTTCTAGTGGTGCTAAATTAATTCTCAGGTGTGTGCAGGTGTAGATATAATGTATTTAATTGTTTGTTTGTTTGTTTATTTATTTATTTATTAATTTGTATAAAATTTATTTATGTACTTAATCATTATTTATTGCTCTAAATGTTATTTATTTATTTTATTTATTCATCTATTTTGGCAATAAAGTTATTAGCATATTGGAACATGAATACATGTTATTACATATTAGTTATATCTAGCATTATATATATCGTTATTCCCAGATATACATGGCAAAATCAATTATCGCCCGTGGACGGATGAACGAGGAACATGAGAAATGTCTACAGGACTGTCTGCCAGAGATTGAACGATCTGTTGAAGCCAATCATATTGTCACGCATTTATTTGCAGGTAGGATTGATCGCCCTTGGTGGGGTGTTTTCTGTGGCATTTGTTGTCCTGCCTATAAGAAAGTGCATATATTGTTTTCTTGCTGCTTTATCGTTAGAAGTAACCTATGTGGCGGCAGTGGGTTTAATTATGCCCTCCCTCCTCTCACCTTCTCCATCTCTATCTGTCTGCCTCTTTCTCTCCCCCCTCCTCTCCCCCTCTCTCTCGCTCTCCCCCCCTCTCTCTCTCTCTCTCTCTCTCTCTCTCTCTCTCTCTCTCTCTCTCTCTCTCTCTCTCTCTCTCTCTCTCTCTCTCTCTCTCTCTCTCTCTCTCTCTCTCTCTCTCTTGTCGAAATAGCCATATATTAGACACCCTGTAATCGTATTTTTAAAAATGTGCTGTTGTTATTGAAATAAAATTCTTCTCCTTTTCTATTTGCAGCCCAAGTGATGACCTTTGATGACAAGAACGAAATCACGGGTGCAAAAACCAGACAAAAACGAATTAGACTTCTCATTGACAAACTGATTTTACACGGTGGACGTAACGGATTTATCGAATTTATCAGATCGCTTGAAAAAAGTCACTATCTAGAAATTGCTGAAAAACTGATTGGCAAAAACTATTCCAGCGGCGAGAGTAATCTTGGAAATGATATTCAAAACTGGAAACGCGGTGCCAACATTGAACGCAAGCTGGAGGTACTCTGCGAAAGGATTTTCAAACTGGACGCGAAGGTATCGCAGTACGAAGAGTTGAAGGAAGACATTTTGGCCATGAAGGGCGTGCTCAAAGAGATCCGGGAATTGTCGGAAATGGGCTCACAAACAAAGCTCACACTCGAACTACTCACTGAGCAACTTCGAGAGAAAACAATGAAGCTAGAAGAGGCAGAGAAACAAATTGGTCGGCTAGAACTCAAAATCAGACATCTCGAACAAAAAAGACAGAAAGACAAACTGCAAATTGACCGCCTAAAAGGTTCGATCACACGACAAGAGTTCACGATTTCATCTCTGAAGAAAGAGGTGGATATACAATGTGAGCAGATTGAGGACAAAGGGAAAGAAATCAGTCAACTGAAGAAAAACGACGTCGACAAAGAGAGAAGACTGGAACGATTGGAAAATATGATGTCAAACCAAATGGTCAAACCCAGACAGAAGATGCAAAGCAAAGCGATACCAAAAAACAGATTTCAGTAGACTTCAAAGTTAGACATTTCGTGGACATTGGGTTTCTATGGACGGTGTGAGAACAAAATGATTTGATATATAACGCAAATAAAACTAATTTATAACACATTGACTATTATTATACACATATTAAAAAGGGCACGGCTGAGGGATACTATTTGGACAACAATAGCAATACTCGTCTTAAGTAGATGATATGTTGGCCTAGATATGAACTACATGCATGCCAATGGAGTTGTAAGAATAAAACTGTAGACCATCATGAATACAACCATCGGTGCCTTGTATGCTAATTTGATTACAAGATTTACGATAAGCAATGAAAAACAACGGTCATGGATGTTGACAGTGCATAAGTGTCTTGACTGCTCAAAGCTGCCAGTGCACCACGACTGGTATATCAATGGTCGTGATATGTGCTATCCTGTCTGTGGGATGGTGCATATAAAAGATCCCTTGCTGCGTGTATACTACCAAATCAAATCCCATAGACGACAATAGTAACATATGCGGCTAAAACTCCTACCTGCAACGTATCAACCGACATAAACGCCACGGATATAAATACTACCACCCCTTACACTTAAAGTGAATCAGAAAAAAATGGGGGTCAAGCTGCTCGTTTCTGAGATAACCGGTAGCGTCTATGACTACCCTAGTTTCGCACAAAATTTGAGTACTTTTTTTTACAGGTACCCCATACATGTTTCAAGCACAAGGCTACTTGACACATTGGTACTAGATGAAATAAAATTGCACATTTATTTTACCCAGATGAAACTATTATTTTTTACAACCAACACACTCACATTTATAACCAATCACAGGACTTGTGGTGTTCACTTCTCTATCAAAAGTTCGGTGCACCTCGAACTTTGACCCAGCCGGAAGTTATTTGGTATTGTACTACCTATACTGATAACATACATTTTTCAAAAGTGTCCAGCTATGTGTCTTTATGACAACCAGGATCTGG
Source organism: Gigantopelta aegis (assembly GCF_016097555.1). NCBI lineage: Eukaryota > Metazoa > Mollusca > Gastropoda > Neomphalida > Peltospiridae > Gigantopelta > Gigantopelta aegis. The sequence goes on along the minus strand of NC_054704.1, from coordinate 96,095,762 downwards.
TGTATTCTGACATAAACTGACAACCTCACTGAAACTGTTGTTTCTACAGTGCAACCTAATATAATGTACCCCTCAAAAAGCATATATATTGCATATAGTTTTGTACAAATGCAATATGTCATATTAAACAACAAAATGTTTTAAAATAAAACTCCTGAAGATATTTACTTTCAGTTGGGTGTGTGTACTCAGGTATATATGTAGAGACAACAAAGATAGTCAGAGTACCTCTACCCCTTTAAAGAATTCCATTAAAACACATGCACTTGATTGACTCCTAGATTATGAAGACCTTAACAGGCACATCAAAGAAATATCAGTATTAAAAAAATACACTGTCTGAGGAAGGAAACACAAACATGACTGTACCTGTAAGAAGTAATGACTTAATGACCTGAACATTAGTGTTGGGAGGAAATCCTGTATGCTGGGTGTGGGTGTCTTCAAGTTACCAGGTGTGGGAATTTCAAATCCATCGGCCATGCTGATTTTCATAATGAACCATCAAAACCAATGGCAGCCACCAATATTCCTGACTATATTTTATTTATAGCCTACTGTAGTTGGAGGTTTTAATAGTTGTGATATCTGGAATAATCATGCAGCTTTAACACATTTATTTTTGATTATTTACCGAAAAAAACTATTTTTAAATGACAAAATTACCCGAACATCTATTTTCTTGCATTATTTTCTAATCCGGATGAATACAATATGTACATTAGATGTATTCCTACAATCTGTAATCCAGCATTTTATTTAGCTAGTAACATTAGGTAATACAGCTTTAACAATAAAATAAATTATCAACTTAATCCAAGGCAGATAATCAAATCTGAAAAAATTGGTTCTGAATCTAGTATAAACTCAAAATGCTTTTCATGAGAGCTAACTAAGTGATTATTAAGAAACAAAAATGATCTGGAGATCTAAGTATATGTTTAACAACCTTATTGTTATGTACAAATAAGAACAGAAGGCACAATAGTGACAACAAATTTAATTATATTTTTGGTAAAGTTTTTCTTCAAATTTACTTTAAATTTTGCATAAAACTACAAATTTGTCTAAAATATAACTTAGCACCCTATAAATATGTCAAAATGACAATAAAAATCAACTTCTTTACAAATTTGAGTTTTCAGAATTTAATACATAAAAAATTAACAATGTTAATGGAAACTAAAGACATTAACCCACTATTGGCACATGCTATTTTTAATATAAAAATAAATTGCTATTAAAATCTTAGTTCAGGTTGCCTATATATAATACCATATTTAAGAGCAGTTGTATATGGCAAGTCAAATACCATGTAAAAGAAATTATTGAAATCTTTACAGTATGAATTATAGGCCAAAACCAACTTTTCTTCAGTGCTAACTTTGATTCAAACTCCATTCAGAGCCATGTACAGAGATTATTGTCAAGGTCAAGGTCATTGTGAACTTGCATGATCGAGTGATGGCTAATTAATCAACCAGTATAGTTTAATTAAATAAAATGACAAAATCATAATATTTTTTATTATGCACTGAATATGTGCTATAGGGTGTACACTACCAAATCAAATCCCATAGACGACAATAGTAACATATACGGCTAAAACTCCTACCTGCAACGTATCAACCGACATAAACGCCACGGATATAAATACTACCACCCCTTACACTTAAAGTGAATCAGAAAAAAATGGGGGTCAAGCTGCTCGTTTCTGAGATAACGGGTAGCGTCTATGACTACCCTAGTTTTGCACAAAATTTGAGTACTTTTTTTTACAGGTACCCCATACATGTTTCAAGCACACGGCTACTTGACACATTGGTACTAGATGAAATAAAATTGCACATTTATTTTACCCAGATGAAACTATTATTTTTTACAACCAACACACTCACATTTATAACCAATCACAGGACTTGTGGTGTTCACTTCTCTATCAAAAGTTCGGTGCACCTCGAACTTTGACCCAGCCGGAAGTTATTTGGTATAGTACTACCTGCTACTAATATAACATTGTAGTGAGTTTCTTCTCTAAGACTATATGTCAAAATTACAAAATGTTTGACATCAAATAGCGGATGATTAATAAATCAATGTGTTCTAATGGTGTCGTTAAACAAAACAAACAAAAAGACATTGACTGTTCAAGGTCCTATCAGAAAGTGTGGCTTCGGTCAAGTAATAACCCACCCTACACTGCAGACCTGATTCCACGGCATTCTGATCTGTTCCGGGATTCAAAAACCTTCCTTCATGGTATCCAATAGTTGATGATTAATAAACTAATGTGCTCTAGTGGTGTTGTTACACAAAACAAACTTTAACGTTTCCTTCGCGGTAACCGTTTTGAAGATAATGATAATGATAATAAGTCTAAAGGGTGGTTGATGAGCCAGCCAGAAGAATTCTCTTTCCCCAATAGTTTGATAAATAAATGTGCCAAATGCATTGAAGTCAAGAGTGGTTTCATTAAAAAAGTAAAGTAGTAGTGTTTGATCTGTTATCACTTCCAGTGCCTATTTCTATTAAAGCCGCACACCCTAGTTCCATCCAGCGAAAATAAATTATAATTTGGTTAATCTACAAACCTGTAACACACTTAGATCACTTAAATGGAGTGAAAAAACAGGTTTTATATCGATAAATACCATGGGAATACCCATGTCCCAATTGCTTGAAATAATTTTGAAAGTTAGTATTCTGATGTCACCGGTAGATGTCGCTCGAAGCACAACAATGCCTACGTCACGACAAATTTCACAGACTTGGGGTGCGTTCCTTTCACCTCTCCTGGACATGTTCCAACTGTTCTGTCCTGGTTGTATCCCCTCTCCAGATATCGTAAGACTTAGCAAAATTATTGGTTTTAAGGGTTTGTAACGTTTTGTATTGAGACACTTACTTGTCTGAACTTTATTGTTACTAAAAATGTTCACAAACTGTGAAGAAAAATCTCACAAATGAACAACAACAAATCGGATGTTAATTGCGCGAACCGTGCACGAGAAAACAAACCGAACCAAAATGATAACGGTCACGTGGTATACCAACGTCTGTGACATTGAAATGGAAATATCCCCTCTAAAAATAGATTAGACCTTGTCTGCTCAACGGTTTTTTCTCAGAGGCCCGTGCCATTTTATGAAATACGAAAAATGCATTTTGTGGTATTACAAAAACCAGGATTACCAGGATTATCAAAAAACACTTCAAGTGAATGGAAATGTATATTCTAAATAATAAAGTGCAATTTTATTTGTGAAAAAAATGGGTTTAATAGCGAAAAACAACGCCGTACTGGTTAACAACTAGCCGTAACTAGGGTGTGTCCCTTTAACGTTTTGTCTAATCCTCTGATATGTTACAAAAACAAATGTATATAAATTCAGATGTATCATATAAGCTACAAATATAAACAAACAGATATAATATATATGTTGAGAGAAATGTTATCGTACCAAATGTAATTGTAATTACCTTGTCCGTGTTGTTGATGATCAGATTAATTTTCTTTTGATATGTCTTTATTAAAATTTAAATAGGGAATATTTATTTTTAAAATACTACCAGGGAATTAATATCAGTATGGATTCGGTTTTATTAATAACACCCCCCCCCCCCCCCACACACACACACACACCATATACTGTATTTACTAGAAGTGTGTTTAACATCTAATAACAAATTGAAACGTGTGTGGTTTTATGATAATAAAAACTATTTTCTTATAGTTGTACTGTATTATGTTTAGACATGTTTTTGTTTGGTAAATGTGTAGTATTTAAACATCTATTTTTAAGGGTAATCAAGGGTAATGAATTAGAGATCCCCAAATCTAATATATCCAATGTGTTTTGGGGCAATAAATTGAATCAACATAGTACACTAAATATAAATATATAAATGGGTATTATTTTATTTCTACGCGCGCGCGCGCACGCACAAACACACACGCACTTGCACAAACACACACAGAGAAAGACACGCACAGAGATACAAAGAGATACAGAGAGAGCGAGAGAGAGCGAGAGAGAGAGGGGGGAGGTGAGAGAGAGAGAGAGAGAGAGAGAGAGAGAGAGAGAGAGAGAGAGAGAGAGAGAGAGAGAGAGAGAGAGAGAGAGAGAATTAATATGTCGGTGAAAATATAGTCTGTTTATCAGGATATATAAATAGATAAATAATTTTAACATGTTGTAACATATTCATCTACCATAAAAAAATATATATATATCTTTTATATTACATATCGTTGAGTTTGAATCAGTGATGAACGAGCTAGATAATCCTATAAAGCAGCACTGGGTCACTAGCTGGGATAAAAAGCGAGTCACAACTCAAACGAGCTCACATTGAACTACCTGCCATGTCCAGACATCGCCAGTTAAGGGGAGCTGTCACTCTCTCCCAGTCTCGAACTAATTCAAGCAGAGTAGTTTTTAGCTTCCCTTAACATGTGAATTTTTATGGTATTACTATAATAATATCTTAAATGGCTCCTATAATCTGTTAGGGAGCAATTGATAAAACAAATTTACGTCGAAAGAATACTGGCACGAATTTGTAATCATCTCAGTAATTTGCCATCTGCTATGTAATTTGCCATCTGCTCACTCATTTGTCATCTGCTCAGTAATTTGCTATCTGCTCAGTAATTTGCAAACTGCTCAGTAATTTGCCATCTGCTCACTAATTTGCCATCTGTTCTGTACTTTGCAAACTGCACAGTATTTGCCATCTGCTCAGTAATTTGTCATCTGCTCAGCAATTTGCCATCTGTTCAGTAATTTGTCATCTGTTCGGTACTTTGCAAACTGTACAGTACTTTATCATCTGCTCAGTAATTTGTCATCTTCTCAGCAATTTGCCATCTGTTCAGTAATTTGTCATCTGTTCGGTACTTTGCAAACTGCACAGTACTTTGTCATTTGCTCAGTAATTTGCCATCTGTTCGGTGCTTTGCCCACTGTATAGTATTTGCCAACTGTTCAGTAATTCACAATGAACGCGTGTAGTTGTAGCTTATAAATATTGTATTTGACGACGCACTCAATATATTTGTATCTACGTACGACATATATAGTTACGGACTACACAGAAAGCGAAAGAAAACACATGATTGCCAGTCCATTGGCCACTCCTTTTTGTAGATTAGCAGCAAAGGATGTTTTATATGCACCATCCAAAATACCTGATAGTACATATCACAGACTTTGTTACACCAGTTGTGGAGCAGTGGCTGGAACGAGAAATAGTCTAATGGGTCCACCAACAGAGATCGATCCGAGATCGATCACGCATCAGACTCGCATCCTCCAAAATATATGGTTTGATACCAAAATCATATGTGAACTATTTGGCAGAGATATGGTTGTCTATAATATGATGGCAGCCATCTTGGAAAATGGCTATGTTAACTAATGTCACCCTGCCGGTACTAGTATCCCTTGTATATAGGTGGTCCTGTTTGCATCTATGTAGTCATCTAATGCATTTCCATTTCTAAATTTGTATGGGGTTTTTTTTTTTTTTTTGGGGGGGGCAGGGATGGGTGGTATATCAATGACCGTGGTATGTGCTATCCTGTCTATGGGATGGTGCATATAAAAGACCCCTTGTTACTAATGGAAAATGATAGCGGGTTTCCTCTCTAAGACTATATGTCAAAATTACAAAATGTTTGACATCAAATAGCGGATGATTAATAAATAAATGTGTTCTAATGGTGTCGTTAAACAAAAACAAACAAAAAGACATGGGCAGGCTCAAGGTGTTATCAGACACTGGCTTCCTTCAACTTAATCACCAACCCTACACGCCAAACCTGTTAATATGGCATTCTTATCGGTTACGTGATTCAAAAGCCTTCCTTCGTGGTATCCAACAGCCGATGATGATTAGTAATCAATGTGCTCTAGTGGTGTCGTTAAACAAAACACACTTTTCCTTCATGGTAACCGGTTTAAAGATAATGAAAGTCTGAAGGGTGATAGATGAGGTAGCCAGAAGAATTATTTTTCCCCAGTAATTTGAAAGATAAATATGCCAAATGCATTAAGTGAAGAGTGATTACATTAAGACGTGATGTAGTAGCGTTTGATCTGTTATCACTTCAATGCCTATTAACGTTTTGACTAATCATTTGATATTTTACAATAAATGTTTATAAATTCAGATGTGTCATATAAATTACAAATATAAACAAACAGATATAATATACGATTTGGTTTTATTACCCCCCCCCCCCCCCCCCCCCCCCATATATACTTCTCACAATTGTATTTACTAGAAGTAGGTTTAACATATAATGACGAATTTTACACCTGTGTGGTATTATGATAATAAAAACTGTTCTTTTATAGTTGTACTGATTATTGTGTTTAGACATGTTTTTGTTTGGTAAATGTTTAGTTAGTATGGTGCTTGAACACTTATTTTTAAGAGTATTGAATTATATATCCACAAACATAACAAATCCAATGTATTTTGGGGCCAAAAAAAATAAAACAACAGTACACTAAATATAAATATATAAATGGGTATTACTTTATTTCTACGTCGCGCGCACAAACACACACGGAGAGAAAGAGACACGTACAGAAAGACAGTCGGAGATGGAGAGAGCGAGAGAGGGACGGAGATAGACAGAGACACAGAGAGAGACAGAGAGAGAGAGAATGAATATTACCCGTATATGAAAATATAGTCTGTTTATCAGGGCATATATGTATATTAGATAAATAATTTTAGCATGTTGTAACATATTCATCTACCATAAAACATTTTTCTTTTATATTACATATCGTTGAGTTTGAAACAAGCTAGATACTCCTTTAAAACAGCACTGGGTCACGTGAAATATATATATATATATGCTCACGGAAAACGTTCCTGTGCGCCACTAAATTTTCAATGATACTTACATTTTTAAAATTTAAAAATATTGTGTTTTACATAGATGTACTATTTATCTGTTAAAAATACAGAGATCATTTTCTGTCTTCTGAACCTGAAGTACGGTCTACGCAATGCTTGGTGCTTTGTGCTAACCTAATCGGTTGCGTACAGTTCTTCCACTGATTGACCTCGGGGACGTATTGGGATGTTAAACTTTTCATTTCCAAATGATTCCACATGTGTACCCACTTGATACTGACGATTTGCTAACGTGACGTCACGTGTCGAATCCCTAAATATGGAAGATCCCTAGTATCCCTAAGGGTCGACAACATCTCCATAGACACTGCATAGTGTTCTGAAGAACACCAATGAACATCAAAATGACCAGCAACGTTTGTGCCATTATAACTTCAATCATACCTATCGTTCGAAGAAGTTAATTTTCTTGTAGGCGTGGCATCACACTTACCTCAATCAGATCAGGGCTCTACATTAACTTTCTAAGGCACCTGTCCTGTAGGACATGCAAAAAATAAAATTAGATATCAGATATACCACATGTCCTTGTGTATATATATATAACGTATATATTAACGTTTTGACTAATCATTTGATATTTTACAATAAATGTTTATAAATTCAGATGTGTAATATAAGCTACAAATATAAACAAACAGATATAATATATATGTTGAGAGAAATGTTATCCTACCAAATGTAATTGTAATTACCGTGTCCGTGTTGTTGATGATCAGATTAATTTTCTTTTGATATGTCCTTATTAAAATTTAAATAGGGAATATTTATTTTTAAAATACTACCAGGGAATTAATATCAGTATGGATTCGGTTTTATTAATAACACCCCCCCTCCCCACCCCCACCCCCACCCCCACACCATATACTGTATTTACTAGAAGTGTGTTTAACATCTAATAACAAATTGAAACGTGTGTGGTTTTATGATAATAAAAACTGTTTTCTTATAGTGTATATATGTAGACATGTTTTTGTTTGGTAAATGAGTAGTGTTTAAACATCTATTTTTAAGGGTAATCAAGGGTAATGAATTAGAGATCCCCAAACCTAACATATCCAATGTGTTTTGGGGCAATAAATTGAATCAACACAGTACACTAAATATAAATACTAGAGTATTCCCCCCGCATTCATCACATGACATGAGTTAGAAATCAGTATCCAGGAGTCGACTAGAAGAACCTTTATTGCATCACAAAATAAGATTGTGAAGTTAACAATAAAATCGGTTTTATTAAAGTCAGTAAAAAAAACCCCCCAAAACACACAATTAAATGACAACAATCAACTGATGAATATTTTGTTCAATAAGATGAACATTAGCACTCGAGTTTCAAATGACCAAACATCAATTGTAGTCGCGTCCATATCACAATAAACAAAACAAAGAATATAAAAAAATCAACTGATTGATATGCTCAATAAGATAAACCTCCGCACCAGTGTTTCAAACAATCATTCACCAATCTAGTCACATATCACAGGAACACAACAACAACAAAACATACTGACATATCAACTATATACTCAATAAGATGAGTTTCAAACAAATAATAATCAATGTAAACACATATCAAAGTTATAAAAACATTCAAATGGCAAAAGTCAACTGATGGTCCATGTGCTCAATAAGATGAAAATCAGCACCTGAGTTTCAAACAATCCTCAATTGCGCTGCCAGCCGGTAGAACATGCACATGTTGATGGTGTGTATCATGCTATCGACCAAGCATTCCGAGATCTCGGCATTGATGAATGGAGGTCAAAAGTTGTCGGTGTAGGTTGTGATGGCGCGAATATATTATATCTGATGTGTTAATGCATATTAAATTGCATGCACCACTGAAGCAGTTTAAACACACACAATGGCATACATTGATTGCCGCAACTGACCAAATATGAATTATATATGCAAAATATTGACCATGAAATATGTAAATAAACACACGAGTGTATGCCTTTATACTAAAAATAAGCCTAAAAGCAGAAAAATATAGGTTGTCAAATAAGAGAAACAACTACATACAATTCATCAGACAGAACATTAATACTGTACCAACAATAACTTCAGCTCCATATTATTCCAAAGATCATAACAAGTTCACACCATAGACTTCTAAACATGTTTTCATGATGTGGTTATATTAATTATCATGCAAAACACAAGTTTATGCTTCGTCAGAAAGTGATAAAAATTAAATTATTTGGCAGATAATTGACGATGGTTTTTTTACTGGATGTCACATGTTATTGTTTTCAATAGGTGCCGGCATTGACAGATTATAATCTATGGTGCGAAATTGTCCGTCTATGTTACCCTAATTAAATTATTTTGCCGTCTACTTTCAATCTTGCTGATGCAACTATTTATACAGATGGAAGTATGATGTATGTAGGTCTTTTGCTGATGACAACAACAAAAAATGATGCACAATAATCGATTATGCCCGGCGCAGACGAGCGTTTTTTAACGCATGCGTCTTGCGTTTAAAAAACGCATCTGTACGAACGCAGTAAAAACGCATCGTGTGCGACCCCCTCTGCGTTGCGTTTTTTAGCGCTGCGTCGATTTTTCAAATATCAAACATGTTTGATTTTAGACGCACAAACGCATCTGTCTCCTGCCGCATCCGTCTAAAAACACACGTGTGCGCCTACTTGCGTCTGCGTTGCGTTCACATTTTTAGATTGATCAATCATCTGTCTATTCAGTAACATGCCTTTCGAAATGGCCTCTCCAGCTGACAATTATTGGTTTCAGTGATGATTAGAACTGTGAAAAAGACCCGACATTAAAAATGACTAACATGTAAATGTTTCAACACAAATAATTGAAACAAAGACTAGGCATGTGTCACGGGGATTCTATAATTCCCGTAACTGAATAAAACACGATTATCAAAATATCTCTCCTAACTGTATATCTATTAGATCTCTCTGTAACAGGCGGTTAAACCCTAGTATGGCTCGTCTCTAGGTATGATCAGAGATACGATCTTATATAAGTATATATTATTATAGCACGTTAGTTCTCTAGAAACACAACAAAAACACAATACACTTTGGAATCTGTATTAATTTACGCTGACAAATGTACAGCCGTAGTAGTTAATTAATAACAACAATAATAACAACCCAGAACTGATCACTTAATTAGTTAATCTCTAGGTGTCTAGTTACACAATATGCGAATCACTTCACCGTTACACCACACCCACACGTGTGATAATTGAGAAACGTTTCCAGGAGAAGTTAATTAATAAAGGAATTACAACACCATTCCTAACTGGTTAATTTTTAATTAACCCTTACTACTCGTTCAGTAACGTGTGATAATTTAGGAACGCTTCCAGTGGAACTTAATTAATAAAGGAATTACAGCTCTATTCCTAACGGGTTAATTTTTAATTACCCCTAACTACTCATTCAGTAACCTTGTGACACAGAATTAATACTGGTACCGATCACAATAAAGACAATAACCTACAGTGTACCTAGGTCGTCTAGGATGACTGGCTAAGCTTTATATTACCAAATACTCATATAATGTTAGAACAAAAAGTCTACGATTTACTTCGTCAGATGACCGAAGACACTGTCTAAAGAATATTGGTATAATACAGTATTAAAATATTTAAAGTCACATCAATCACATCAAGGTTATACACAGAGCAGAAATGATATTTACCAAAGTCCAAACGGACTAACGTTCCCTCGGAGCCTTCCTATTCGTTCTCCTCGATATCTCTAAAACACTAGCTATTTATTATAAATCAGGATTTTGCCTGGGGGTACAAGGCGGTACCTCACGTATCATCTCATAGTCTACCTCTACTAGAGTCGGTATATTTCTCTCTGATCGTCAGTCTGGCTGTCGCCAACCGCGAGCAATCTCCTGGCCATAAACAGCACTACCGGAGATATTACGTAACTACTAGCCACATGGCCTCCACAGCTGGACTAAGTGCATATTGGAATGTCCGATCGCGCGAAGTATTACGTAACAAGTGCCCACCTGGGCTACGCGCAATAAACTGCACACGGCCCTTTAACACAATTAAAATCGCCACAGGCGAAAACAAATTTAAGAGCATGTTCCGTGACACACCCCCACCTCAAAAAGGATATTTCCTCTACTCTAGGAATAGGGAAATATACTACATTAAAACAAAAAGGGTGCGTTAACCGACGCATACGGGCATTTATAACACATGTAATAATAAGGTGACTACCAGTAATCACACTGAGTCTCTGAGTCCCTGGTATACAAATAAAATATATATAAACAAAACAGAAATAAAGAATGTCAACACATTATCATAACGTTCAACTTCGGGATAGGGCATCAGCGATTACATTGGATGTGCCCTTGATATGTTCAATGGTAATTGGGTATTCTTGCAGGAGAAGACTCCATCTCAAAACTCTCTGGTTGGAAGCTTTCATTAGGATGGTCCAGTCCGTCTTCGTCTTCTTGGAACAGCACAGCTCCAGCACCCACGTCACTGGCACCCACAGCTAGCTTGAACGGCATTCGGTAGTCTGGTGCTGCCATCACGGGAGACGAGTAGCGCCTCTGCTTGAGACGGTTGAATGACTTCTCGCATTCACCTGACCAATGGAACTTCGTTTCCTTCTTTCTCAGCGTCGCACGTTTTCCAGGTTTTCTCCGATAGGCATGCTGTCGACGCGGTGTAGCGTTGGGTTCCAAGCGCACATCTTGGCTTAAGGTATTGGTAACCGTTGGAAGGTTCTGACAAATGGAAACATTGTCTTGTTTCGACGTAGTCAGCTTTGCTCGCTGGGGGTTCAAGTTAGCTAGAATCTGGCCGTTGGCCAACTTGACCTCTGCAGTCTTGACGTCATCACAGGAAATTGAGTGTCTCTCAATTTGGACCGGTCTCTCTGGAACTAACGGCAGTCTGTCAAAATAACCTTTTAGCAAATTGATGTGACAATACCTACTTTTCCTAACCCTATCAGGAGTGTTTATCACATACCCTGTCTCATTAACCCGTTTGTGCACAACATAGGGCCCGAAATACCTGTTCTGCACAGAACCCCGTTTAATGGGAAGGTACAGCAGCACCTTATCCCCTGGTTTAAATTCCCGACTCTTAGCCTTCCTATCAAACACTGTTTTTATTTTGCTCTGAGCATGGCTCAGTTGCTTCCTAGCTAGTTCGGTCGCCGGCAACCTCCTATCCCTAACTCTTTTATTCATCAATACTCTCTCAGTTAACAATGTAGTGCGAACTGCCAACAATTTTGGATCAGCCCCCTGCTCTAGAATTAACTCTTGTCTATTACAAGGTAAATCCCCTCTATCAAACACAACGGGTTCAATTCCCCTCTGCGGGAGATCAACAGGTTCCACCACATTTAATTTGTCAGTTGACTTATCTACCATTTTACTGATAACCTCATCCACTCCAATTTCATGGCTCACACACGTATCAGACAAATCACAAATATCCTCTAGGTCTGGTGTTAACCTACTGTCCATAGCCCTTGTCTTTACACACGCAGGATAACTAATCTCATCAACCTCACACTCTTTTATGGGTAAAGGGCTGTCTTTCATTAACAATTGGTCACATTTCGGCCGACAACACTGACTAGTCAAATCATTACCCAACAAAACTCCTATGTTTTCAACAGGCAAGTCCTTCACAACACCCATAACGACTGGTCCCGTCACAAACTTCGAACACAAGAAAACCTTATGTAACCGGACAACCATTTTTTTCTCCAGTAACTGAGCTTAAAGCCAAACTTCGTCCTGTATCGGAATTTTCAATACCAGCTAAACACTTTTGCGTTATCAGACTCTGACTACACCCGGTATCTCTATAGATTGATATTGCCTTAGGACACAACTCTTGTTTCACATCACAAACCATACCAATGGACACATACGGGTTTACTTTCTCTGCCATGGGACTAACCATTAACTCTCTCGCTAACGGAGCTGACCTCACTAAACCGACCACTTGCGCATTATCGCGTTTCCTTTTAAAACAGTCCCCGATAAGATGGTTATCCTTTTTACAGTAACTGCAATGTGGACGAAAAGTTCGTGCATTGGCTGATAATGCAGGTCTATCCTTACTTTGCCCACCAGGTGCATTCCTGGCCTGACTAGCTGACCAACTAGATGACTCTCCCCGATAGTTACTTTCCCGGGAAAAACCTGGCTGAAATTTCTTCTTATCACCCTGTTGTAAAGAGCTACCCGGTACTGCCTGAGCTTTGTGTATTAACACGTAATCATCTGCCACTATGCCTGCCTCCTCTATCTTTTTGACATCACGATCCTCTAAATGAATACGTAAGCTAACTGGTAATCCATTTTTAATGTCCTGTAAGATCAACAACTCCCGTAACTCGGTATATGACTCTACCTGATGAGAAACAACCCATTTATCAAACATCCCTGCCTTCTTAGCCACAAACTCACTATAAGACTGACCCTGCGTTTTTCTCAACTCGCTATACCGTAAACGATAATCCTCAGGACGTAATTCATACGCCCTCAACACTGCCGTCTTAACTAGGTCGTACTGACTTGCTCGCTCATCACTCATTGAATTATAAGCTACACTAGCCTTCCCCTTAAACTTAGACACGGCTAACAATGTCCACTTAGACTGCGGCCAATTTAGCTGCTTAGCGGCCCGTTCAAAAAGTTGAAAGAACATGTCTACCTCCTGATCGTCAAATACAGGCACTGATCTATAAGCCTCCGACATGTTAAAACCATTTCCTGCCTCACGTCTAACTTCTTCAGTATTCAACTTTAACTCATGTTCCACTTTTAATTTTTCTAACTGGAATTCTCTATCTCTATGTCTATCTTCTCTATCTCTCTCTTCTCTTTCTCTCTCTCTCTCTTCTCTTTCTCTCTCTCTCTCTCTCTCTCTCTTCTCTTTCTCTCTCTCTCTCTCTATCCCTATCTTCTTTTTCTCTATCTCTATCTTCTCTTTCTCTCTCCCTCTCTCTATCTAATGCACGTTCTTCTCTTTCTCTCTCTTTCTCTTCTCTTTCGTACTCAAGCTTTTTAAAAGCTAATTGTTGTTCCACACTTAACTCATTTATCTCTATCTCTGGAACAATCTCACTGTCTTCCATAACAGGCCTATCACCAAAACTTCCTGGATAATAATTGTCTTTATATCACCTAAGGTTTTAGCTGATGTTAAATCAATTTCTCGCTCACCCGCGATTTCAACTAACTCGGCCTTACGTGCTCGCTTAATCTCCACTACACTGAGCGTAGGCCTATCCAGCAAATTCTTATCCATATTTAGATATGACGCACTTAATATTAATTTTCTAGTGAACAACGTGCTACTTCTGGTAAATTTGTTAAAATAATTTATAAAGCCCCCATTTACAAACAATACTTTTTTAAATATGCATGTCCCGTTTCAGATCCGGGACGAGCGCCCCAATTTTCTACTCCTGTCACGGGGATTCTATAATTCCCGTAACTGAATAAAACACGATTATCAAAATATCTCTCCTAACTGTATATCTATTAGATCTCTCTGTAACAGGCGGTTAAACCCTAGTATGGCTCGTCTCTAGGTATGATCAGAGATACGATCTTATATAAGTATATATTATTATAGCACGTTAGTTCTCTAGAAACACAACACAAACACAATACACTTTGGAATCTGTATTAATCTACGCTGACAAATGTACAGCCGTAGTAGTTAATTAATAACAACAATAATAACAACCCAGAACTGATCACTTAATTAGTTAATCTCTAGGTGTCTAGTTACACAATATGCGAATCACTTCACCGTTACACCACACCCACACGTGTGATAATTGAGAAACGTTTCCAGGAGAAGTTAATTAATAAAGGAATTACAACACCATTCCTAACTGGTTAATTTTTAATTAACCCTTACTACTCGTTCAGTAACGTGTGATAATTTAGGAACGCTTCCAGTGGAACTTAATTAATAAAGGAATTACAGCTCTATTCCTAACGGGTTAATTTTTAATTACCCCTAACTACTCATTCAGTAACCTTGTGACACAGAATTAATACTGGTACCGATCACAATAAAGACAATAACCTACAGTGTACCTAGGTCGTCTAGGATGACTGGCTAAGCTTTATATTACCAAATACTCATATAATGTTAGAACAAAAAGTCTACGATTTACTTCGTCAGATGACCGAAGACACTGTCTAAAGAATATTGGTATAATACAGTATTAAAATATTTAAAGTCACATCAATCACATCAAGGTTATACACAGAGCAGAAATGATATTTACCAAAGTCCAAACGGACTAACGTTCCCTCGGAGCCTTCCTATTCGTTCTCCTCGATATCTCTAAAACACTAGCTATTTATTATAAATCAGGATTTTGCCTGGGGGTACAAGGCGGTACCTCACGTATCATCTCATAGTCTACCTCTACTAGAGTCGGTATATTTCTCTCTGATCGTCAGTCTGGCTGTCGCCAACCGCGAGCAATCTCCTGGCCATAAACAGCACTACCGGAGATATTACGTAACTACTAGCCACATGGCCTCCACAGCTGGACTAAGTGCATATTGGAATGTCCGATCGCGCGAAGTATTACGTAACAAGTGCCCACCTGGGCTACGGGCAATAAACTGCACACGGCCCTTTAACACAATTAAAATCGCCACAGGCAAAAACAAATTTAAGAGCATGTTCCGTGACAGCATGTGTAATTAATGACATTTCTAAATAGATGAAATTAAAAAATATAAATTATTGCATTCATTGTACTATGCCTAATAATAATAATTAAAACAAACAATTGTGAAATAAGAAAGATTTATATCGTAATAGTATATTGAACATAATGTTTTAAATACATTTTATTATGTTTTAAAATGTATTAATAAATTACATTTAATCTTTGTTATTTTTCCTAGAGTAAAGTATAAATAAATAAATTAATAAAAGAAATCGTCAGTGGATCGCAGGAACGCATCGCAGGTAGGCGCACACGAGACGCATCCGTCTGCGTTTAGTCTGCGTTTTTTTTAACGCAGACGCATGCGTTAAAAAACGCTCGTCTGCGCCGGGTATTAGTTTTAATTCATCTACGTATGAAAGATGTGGGGTCACAATGAAAAGTCAATAGCGTAGCAACACAAGCCATGCAACGTCTTCTCATCGTCCCGATAAGTCTGCGAATAAGTGTTCTGGGGGATAGCATTCCACTCCTACTGTAGCGCGTTTTCCAGTTCTCTAAGGTTATTCATTTGTGAACGACGTGAGATGCGTTGATCAAGGTAACTCAAAAGATTATCTATTGGCAATAAATCAGGTAACAGTGCTGGCCATTCAAGCAAAGGGACATGATTGTTCGCTAGATGTTATAACACGTGCTGTTTGCGCTCGGGCGTTGTCTTGCTGAAATGTGTGCATATCCCGATGGTGATGAAAGAAGGGAATGGCGTGATTTTGCAAGACGTTATCCCAGTAGTAAATGGCATTCATTATGCCACGGCAAACATGGAGTGCTGTTCGGTGATAATAACTGAACCCACTCCACACCATGAAACTTCCTCCACCCCATCAATCCGTCTGGACAAGGTAGTCATTGTGGTAACGTTATCCACGCCTACGCCACACCCGCAACCGACCATCAGCATTCCATAAATGGAAACGGGATTCGTCAGATGCCAACGTTGTAATCTGCTATGACGATACCTTTCTGCCAAACGTCGGCGCTCATTTCGATGTCGATCAGTCAGGATAGGTCCAACATATGGTCGTTGAGCACTGTCACGGCCACGTGAATGAGGCCCCCCAATTTCACAATCTCCCAACAGAAATAACAAATAAACAAACCAGTTCAATATATATATGTTACCAAAACTACAAACTTCTCTAAGCTTAGATTCTATAGAAAAATAGTTCAGTAATTACAGTTAGATATAGTCATATTCAAACACTGGTAAATACTAAATACAGTTTGGTTTATGACACTAACTCCAGACCACAGTCTTTTCAAACTTCATTTTCACACCAGACCACAGAGTATTTTCAAACTCTGGATACTTGAAATCCATAAGTCAAGATCGTAGTCAACAAGAGGGTTGCGGTCTCCAAACAAGGTCGATTAGTCCTTGCAACCATAACCAAGGTCAACATCACTTTGGCGTTCCACCATCAATACGATCTTCCATCTCTTTGACTCAAACGGCTATACAAATGCTGCTGGCAACCATCAGAACCATGCTACCAGCTTAGAACCAAAAAAGGACCTAATAGATAAAACAAGTTAACAATTCAAGATTTACATTTGATACGATCATCCATAATGGTTTCCACATATAACTAATACATTTCCAGTAATAATGACTATATCCATTGGTTGCATATTGACAACACATCGCATTTCAAAATAATTCCAGATTACCAATAAGTTAAACTATTACTAGTATACAAATATATACAATAAACTATCAAACTGCGTTAATGTCCGATATAGGCCAATAACCACTAAACGCATAATAACCTATATTGTCACTAATTTATACAAATATAATGTACAAAAATACACTACCGTAAGAAATTACACTAGTTTCCTTAATTTACAAGTGAAACAAAATACTTACAACATAATACAACTAAGTATGTAATACAACACTATAAACCAAAACGGTACTCACCCCAGTTGTTCATGGCAAACCCTTCCACAACACCAAGTTACCACGTGTCCACACACACAACATCACCGCTCGTGCACAGTTTGCCACACTATAGGTTCTACTCCGGCAATATTCCAATTCCAATTCCAAAAACGTTAACGTGCACATTGAGAGCAAGCTGTCCTGGGCACAAGTACCGGCCTCGGCCGGTTCCTCCGTCCAGGACAGGAAGAGGTTGGGGAGGTGAAGGAGGGACCGCCTGCACTGGCAGGTGCAAAGGAGCACCAGCAGTCCAACCGTAGTTGGTAACAGGCGGGAGGTGGTATGGTGCTATGTAATTTGGAATGTCCCGTAGGATTAAGCCAAAGAGAAATGGTGCGCATTTTTAATGAAGGAAGATTGGCGCAGTTTTGATGGTCGTTCTAAAGGTGAATGGTAGGGAGCTACGTATAAGTTTGGATTTTAGTAGGCCGAGAGTAGCTCGTAATTAAGACCTCGTTGATGCTGGGGTACCTCCCTAGGTTGCCCATAGGGCCCTCAGAAAGGGTCTGATCTCTTCTGATCATGGCATGACAACCCATCTGGCAATAACCCGAACCAGCACTTTTAACATGGTGACAACCAAAATGGAACAGTGCGCAGCAAGCTTTGCCCGAACAGACCTAACCATTACAAGTGCTACAGTATTTGACTGTGCATATGAAAAGGGACCATACAAACACTGCGAGTAAATATATAATATACACAATTATCTACACCCCATTAACATTTATACAAAATAGCACACATGTATTTACAATAAAATATGGTTGTGACAAGCACGCAGCCCAGCAGAGCGAAGACGGCGACACACAGTGTCTGTACTGATAACCCCTCGTCGACCTTGAACAGTTGGTGCAGTCCTGGCAGATGGTAGCGTTCAATCACGAATGTGGAGGCGAACAATATGGCGATTTTGTTGTGGTGTCGTGACATGTCGTTGGCCTGGACGTGGACGGTCCTTGGTGGTTTCTATCTGCTGGTATCTCCTGTGGAGTCTAGTGATTGTTGAATGGTAGCATCCAAACCGCTGTACGATGACTCTACTTGAAATGCCGACTTGAAGCATGCCTGTCAGCTGTCAACCTTGCCATCACTTGTTTAACGTTCCCTCAAAGACAACTTCATAAATGAAAGTGACTTTTCAGAGATCATCTTTTTTTAGCCCCAATCAGCATGATTTGCCCATTCATTTTACGTTTTTCATGCTATGCATGCAATATGTTGTGTGTTGGTGTTGTGTTTCATGGAGTGTTCAGGCAATCGTTTTTGTAAGTTATTCGTCGTCATGCATGGTCTTTAAGGTAGTGCGTTACTTATTCATTGATATTTTTAATGATGATACACGCCCCATTCACATTTGTTATTATGAACTGGTGGTGCGTTTTCAATGCTGTTCAGTATACATCTGCCATGTATTGATGTAATACATATAAAAGTACAAAAAGACATACCTTTTTATTAATTATTATGTAAAATAAATGTGGCGATTTGTTTTCTTAAAGTGACTACACAATTCTGAAAGTGGCAATTTTTTAAATCCAACGTGTCGACTTTATTTCTTGACCAAGGCCGACTACTGTCTATATATATATATACACACACACACGCGCACGCAAACAACACACACACACACACACGAGAGAGAGAGAGAGAGAGAGAGAGAGAGAGAGAGAGAGAGAGAGAGAGAGAGAGAGAGAGAGAGAGAGAGAGAGAGAGAGAGACACACACACACACACAAATTTTATATATATGAATATATATACAGGCCTTGACCTTAAGTTTTTTCAGTGATAGCCCACCGGGCTACCAGGTTATAAAATCTAGTAGCCCTCAGTAAAAATTGGTAGTCCATAACTTTAAAAGAAAAAAGAAAAAAAAAGAGAAAAAAGAAAATAATTTATTTTTATTTAAACGTTTTAGGGTGGGTTTTTGTAAATCATGAGCATTATACTGTGAAATATACACTTATTAAAACTGCATAATAACCCTTAATGAACAATAAAGTTTTTAGTTTTAATTGTTTTTAGGCCTAATCTCGTAATGAAGGCTTAAAAAATAGTATTGAAACATTTCATACGGTTTTCACGTGTATAACTGTCTGCTAATTGTACGATCTTCAGATTGATATTGCATATTTTAATACTTAAAATGGCTGCAACTATGTTCAATAGGTGTCATTGTGAAGAATCTTAACAAAACTTGCCTTTATTACAAAACAATAGCGGTTTTTATTGATGAAAATACACTTGTAAATGCCGTAGGCCAATTATTCCAGACAGGGGATCGCCATGTGTGTTTATGTTATCACGTGTCAAGGTCAATGTTATTTTGAGCGAGGTTATCGCGCAAAGCCATAGTAAACGATGAAAGACATTTCATTAAAATTAATATGTAAGAAAGATTAATATTTTTAACATTGAAAACATTCGTCAATTTATACATTTCTTTAACATAGTAATAGATATTAATTTTGTAAACAATAATTTGACAATTTGCATAGGTAGCCTAGAAGGAAATAAACCGCGATTGAAGTTTAGACTTCAGCTGCAGCAAATAGTCTTGATCATACGTTTGTAGGCGTAAAAACAACGGGCCGTGTAGCTTGTCATAAATGAGTACGAATAGATAGCCCGTGACCCAAATGAAAATTCCATGACCAGGTATAGCCTCTATTAGAAGCATACTTATCTGCCCTTGGTTTTCATTGCGCTGAGCGGCCCCAACTAGCCACTAAATTATTTCCGGCGTGTTACGCTCCAATCGCTTGTAACAAAGGCCCTTTGTTACAACTGAATTGTGGAGTAGTTGTCGTCTTGTTCTTTTATTTTTTGACGTTAATAAAGTTTTCTGTTACTATATTGTTTGTCAGATTGTGTGCAATCTCCTTCTTTTACAGAAAAGAAAATGTACAATATGTTTTGTGCTAAAAAAAACAATACTTACGAACATGTCTTGGGAGGGGGCAGGGGACAAAGAAAAATGGTTCATTGATGACTGACTCGTTAAAACGGCACCTTAATAAAGTTTTGATATTTGCAAGTAGGATGCATGTGTTTGTGTATATATCACTGTGTACGAATAGAAGTGTACATTAATTTGACTAAATGACTAGCTGCGATTTTCTGTACCGCTAGCTGCATTATTAACTACGACCTATGCAGTAGTTAATAATGAAACTAACGATTCAGAAATTCACTTCCTCGCCTAACGATAAGGTTTCTACTGTCTGACTCGCAAACAAATCGGAACAGCGAGTCCAGTGTCATCGTCAGACGGACATTGTGTAACGGACACAATTCCATGTGTAATTTAATAGTTACGATCGACTATCTACCTGCAATTATTAATATCATGCACATATATATATATATATATACACTACTCAAAAGAAGTTAAGGGTCAAAAATATTTGTGCAAATAAAAATAAGCTAATATGCTAAAATTGTGATGACTAATGACAAATTATTTATTTGATGTCTCAAGAACAGAAAACACAAAACAAAAAAAACCTTTGCTTGGAAACTAGTTTACTACCCAGATGGAGAAAGTCATGCAGCCCAAAAATGATGTTCACACATGTAGTAGAAGCGTCAGTAACTGGTGTAGCCACCATTAGCATTCACACATTCTTGACAACGTTGGCGCATGCTGTTAACCAGGCGTTGGAAATAACGTTGAGGAATCGCTTGCCATTCTGCAACTAATTGCTGAGCCAGTTGCTGGAGGTTGACGGCAGGGACGTGATGTGATCGAACTCGCCGCCCTAGTTCATCCCACGCATGCTCAATGGGTGACAAGTCTGGTGAATATGCAGGTCAATCCATGTGCTGAACGTTCTGCTGCTGCAGGAAGTCGGTCACCACCCTGGCACGATGAGGTCTTGCGTTGTTCTGGGACCAAGCTCTTGGTCCAATCCGCTGCAGAAGTGGAATTACAAAAGGTTGAACAATCTCGATGAGATAACGCCGACCAGTCAAATTTCCATTAATGATGTACAGAGGGGTTCTGTGATTCATGGATATGCCCGCCCACGCCATTACACTTCCTCCTCCAAATGGTAGATGTTGAACAACGTTAACATCAGCAAATCTTTCTCCTTGACGACAGTAAACACGAGCCCGGCATCATTGAACTGGAGCAAGTACCGTGACTCATCTGTGAATAATGTCTCTGCCCATTGCCCACGGTTCCACCGGATATGACGTCTGCACCAATCAATGCGAGCCCTTCTGTGACGGGCAAGTAGCTGTGGTCGGACTACAGGACGCCGACATCGCAAACCTTGGTCTCGCAGACGATTCCTAATGGCCTGGTCAGACACATTGTTGATCACGAAGACGCCGTGCGGTCACAAAACGCTGTCGCAACGCCATTATCATCAGGAAACGGTCTTCTCGTGCTGTTGTTGATCGTGGTCTTCCAGAACGGGGGCGATTCTGAATAGAATCTACCGATAACATTTTGGCTTACATTTAGACGGTGAGCCACAGATCTTTGAGTGTCCATCTTGTAGCCAGCCAATGGCCCTTACCCTGTCTTGCAAACTGAGTTGTCGTCGAACCATCTTCAAATTTAAAGTGATGATGAAAGGAAAATGCTCATCCCTTTTATTGCTAAAATTGACATGCATTGAATTACGCTCATGCTAAGCACGTGCAAGTGGTGCACGAGGTGTCACAGTGGGAGTATCGAGGCAGGTTGTCAGTTTAGTCTGACTATGTCTTTGCTTCAAATCCATGAAAAGGAAATCTGGGTTAACTTAAAAAGTTTCTAAAGATAAGGGAAATGAGTGCAAATGACAACATAAAGGTTAATATTCTAACCCTATCTGGCCTAAAAAAAAAACATACTTCCAAAAATGATCAAAAAGTTCCTTTGACCCTTAACTTCTTTTGAGTAGTATACTTTTCAGATATTTTACTTTATTTTAGGTAAAAGTGTGTAAATATAAAAGTGTGGCCCCCTCCCCACACTTTTTGGCACCTTCCTGCGCCACTAATCTCTCTCTCTCTCTCTCTCTCTCTCTCTCTCTCTCTCTCTCTCTCTCTCTCTCTCTCTCTCTCTCTCTCTCTCTCTCTCTCATACGCCACTGGTATATGTACATAGATAAAACATTTGTTTTAAATGTGCGTGTTAGTCTGGGTTATGTTTTTGGTTGTTTGTGTGTACTGGTGTGTGGGCTTGTTTTGTAGGCTATTGTTTATTTGGGGCCAGATTTATTGTTGTTACTGTGGTTTTCTTTCTTCCTTTTTTTTTTTTTTTTGGGGGGGGGGGGGAGGTAAAATAGTTGAGGGGGGTATTTTTAAAATATTAGGTTTTTTGTTTTGCCTGCCACTTACGCTTATAATCATGTATAGAACAATGTCTTCATTTTAACATTTGACGTTAAACAATCGTCATGCAAGACTAACATAAATATGTTACTATAGGTAGATGTTTTTAGGTTAAACTATATATTTAGCTGTTATTACAGCAAGATTTACACTTTATAATGCAATGTATATAGGCCTAATCAATTTACAGCAAACGAAATATTTAGTCAAACTATAACTGGCTAGTGGTGTTTTTAGGGGCGGGGTCGGGTCAAGCGTCCCCAGAAATACACTGAAAAAAACAAAACAAACATAATATAGCACGTGGGGAAGGGGACTGTTCTGATCGGAATATTACAATAGTCCGTCCCATCCTACAAAAATGGGAAATAATGGAAATAACAAAAATATACTATTTTTGTGTGTAATTTAGAAAACAAGCGGTTCAGAAATAAATAACTTGTAAATTCCATAGTATGAAAAAATGCGTTCCCCGTGGGACGCACTATAAACATGTTTCTATTATCTATTACAACGGTGTTACTGTCACACACAGTTCATTAAAACTGCAGGTGTGTTTGTGTGTTTAAATGAAATTATGATATCATAATTAATGTGAGGCGAGATTGCAGCTTTGAAACAAAAACAAAAAAAAGTCCATGCAAGAAAACCAAAACAATCAGGATGTGTGACAGCTCGCTAGATTCATCTCCTATATTTAACACATGATCAGTTATAACAAAACGCAATTTCATCAACTTAATGTTTTACCTGTATCATTCTTTATTTTTAAAGCATACGTGGGGACATTTATGATGCTAGGGATTGGCATGCATAGATCTCAGCTGAAGATTCACAAACAACTGTGACCATCGGCTATACCCGAAGTAAGCGGAACGCGCCAAAAGTGGTTAGTGGTATGGGGACGTAACTCTGCCTATTTTTTCTCGCGAATTTATTTCACTAAATCATATTGCGCAACCGCCAGCTGTGGGTCACACTTCGATTTTCTCTAGATCGTATTTACTATATTTCACATTCAAACGCTCTGAACTTGCAAATGATATAAGGAAGTTACAAGGGAGTGTACATGTGCTTGAGAGAGAGAGAGAGAGAGAGAGAGAGAGAGGAGAGAGAGAGAGAGAGAGAGAGAGAGAGAGAGAGAGAGAGAGAGAGAGAAAAGAGAGAGAAAATAAATCTGCCGGTGGAAATATAATCTGTTTATCAGGGTATATATAGATTTAAAAATTAGCAATTTGTAACATGTTTTATATCGCTGATGAGTGACGTTTAAATGGCATAACATTTATCTTGATCAAACTGTATTTCTGCACAAGCAAAGTCCAAGGAAGATATAGGGGAAATGAGGCCTGCACTCATGAATGACAAAATAATAATAATTATAATAACAACAACAAAAATAACAACAACAACAATAATAACAACAACAACAATAACAATAATAATAATAATAATAATAATAAACAGTCTAGACTCAAATCGACTCCTCCCTTTGAAAACATTTAGATTAGCCACTGATAATATGTCTGTAAAACTACAATTGTCTTGTTTGATTATGTGCCACCCAAACGGAACGTTTTAATCGTTCGTTATGAGATTTCATCTTACAGGTTAAACACGCCATTGGTTAGACACAGTGGTATTAAAACAATTAAGTACATGAACGTGACGATCATTGTTATTACGCAGTAATCATTCCAAGCAAGAACAGACGGTACAAGTAACAAAGTTGCTGGTAAGTCAGGCATTTTTAAAAAATAATAATAATGCTTAAAAACACGTAGCTAAAGGATTCGTTTATTTTCACTAAATACGTGAATTTAAGAAATGATATAATCTTCAAAACGCAGTAACAAAGGTTGTCGGTAAAAATGTGTAATATAAATGAAGTTCTGAATGTGCACGTTAAAACCTATATAGAAGTAATATTAGCTGTTATCAAATATTTCGCTTTATCAGCCAGGAACGTATTCCACTAGACTTTGAAGGTACTCTTAAAGCACTGTATTGTATCCATATCCAAAACTTAGTAGCGTAAAAAATACATATGAGTGTATTTAATTCAGAACTGCGAAACCAAACATTTTAAGATCTGAGGCCTAATTCACAAAGCTCTCTTAGGCTCTGCTAGACAACAAAGCATCCTCTTTGCAAGTCTTTTAGCATTGCATTGCGAGATCACGCAAAGTTGCGAGAATTAGGCCCCTGGTCTGAAAAAAAGAAAGCAAACGAGAGAGAGAGAGAGAGAGAGAGAGAGAGAGAGAGAGAGAGAGAGAGAGAGAGAGAGAGAGAGAGAGAGAGAGAGAGAGAGAGAGAGAGAGAGATGGAGGGAGGGAGAGAAGCGATCCTCTGTACATACCTAATGAATCAGTAAGCTATGGGTCTGTTCATAATGTTGGGAAAATGTTGCGTTCATTATCGACATTTTCCATGCATACCTTTAAGAATGGATAGGGTAAGGAATTCAAAAAGCATACGGTTTATACGCTTGCTAAAATGTTAATAATTGTGTAAGGCCCTTAAATATACATATATTTGTTTTTATTTATTAGTACTAATGATAAAAATACGTTATTCATATTAATAAAGGACATATATGCATTATCATAGTTGTTATTTTTATATTTGTTTTTATTTGTGTTGTTATTCATCGTAAACAGTGCTTTCTCGAAGAATATTTGGTAAAATTATAAAGTAACTAGAAAAAATCAAACAAAGAATATAAATAAATACATTTTTAAATAATAATAATAATAATAATAATAATTTAACATGTATGGTTAGAATTTGTATTGGTGTTTCAATAAAAAAAATATTAATTTGTATTTACTACTGTTAATGGTAAAAGGGAAAAGAAGTGTTTCCGACAGCCTGTCAATATTATATGCCTAACTGAAAATAAGAAACTGCATCACTAACTTGTGACTTCTGTTCCTTCATTTACATTCATAAGAAAAAGTACACTGTTTAAATTAGCTATGGATTCTTGGCGAAGTGAGTGCGAGCACATTACAATTTTCATAATATCTATTTATTTTATTACCCTTTTTTATCACAGTTAAAATGAAACAAACAATTAACGAAATATGACATGTGCAACTATGATAATGCATTTTTAATTGTAGTACAGTTAATATTTGTCATTACAAAGTGTTTTCTATTTTACATAATATACATAGGATATCTCTCCTCTCTCTCTCTCTCTCTCTCTCTCTCTCTCTCTCTCTCTCTCTCTCTCTCTCTCTCTCTCTCTCTCTCTCACACACACACACACACACACACACACATTCTCTCTCTCTCTCTCTCTCTCTCTCTCTCTCTCTCTCTCTCTCTCTCTCTCTCTCTCTCTCTCTTGGCAACCTATGGGAGCTTCCCGTTAAAAAATATTATCATTTTGCGTGGGCTTAATGACGGTAATTCCCGGTACCAAGTTTTGTTTCAGTTAACTCAGTGAAAATAATATTGAAATAGGTTTAAAATCTAAAACGGCCGATATGCATAAATCCAAAATGTTTGCCATATTTCTTAAATCTAAGATGACCACCATGCATAAACCCACAATATTTGCTATACGCAATGCAAGTACAAATGGTATGAATGAACTGGGCAATAGCGAAATATGTTAGGTACACATTTTCAAAGCGGTCATCTTGTTCCAGGTGTCAGGATTGGCTCATCAGTTTTCTAGATACGACTGTTCAACTGAATTCCAATATGTCCACCATAAATCCAAGATGACCGCCTTTTTTGAGCCATTGTTTCATGATCTGCAATCAATTTGCACCTACAGTTCATAAAGTATACCAAGTCTCATAGCATTTTACTCGGCACTTTCAGAAACAAAATCGCTTTTTAATGAAGGGTTTTAAGTCACGGTGGTCGCCATGACCTTTGGCCTATAATTTCTGCTTTATTTCTTGAACATATTCGGTTGCTGCCCTACCGGCTTGAAAGTTTCAGATCTCGCTGATCAACGGTTTTCGATAAATCGTCCGAAATAAAAAAGGAAGGAATAGAAAAAATAAACTGAACAAAAATAATAGTGCTCTGTAGCTAACGTGGCTTGAAGATCAGTTGTTTGAAAATGAAACATGATTTATTTGTTTTTAGTGGCCATTGCTACATTTATATCGCCAGTGAATGCGTACATATAAGTGCAGTAGGTAGGCTACACGTATGCACATTTTATTAGTAACGTTTTCCTAATTTAGAATTGTTATTTTGTTTTTTTGCTTTTTTTTTTTTTTTTTTTTTTTTTTGCCAACTTTATATAAATTGTATTTATGTATATTTATTTAATTATTATTTATTTATTGCTTTTCACAAATGTTGTTTGTTTGCTTGTTTGTTTGTTTGTTTTGGCGATAAATATTGAAAGATGTATACATATTATTATCCTGTTCAATTATTTAGACCCAAAGTCTTTTGCAAATGTTACGTTTATTTCCTATTCGATATTTGTTTTCCTTTGCATTTACATGAAAACAAACCCAAACCCCGACAGGTTTTATATACAAATCATCATATAAAATGCACGAAGTTGACTTAATTCCAACTTTTTAAAAGAAAAAAATCTCTGTGTCGTTTGAATGCACGTTATTTCGCCTATAAATAACTAAGGTCATTTGCATATCAAAAGCATCATTCTATAGTGCGTTTCAAACTAATGTTCGGTTCTATCGTCCTATCCGCACAAATCGTAGTATGACCTATATTTAAGAAAATTATCTGTAAACATGAAAGCAAGGTGCGGATTAAGGGTGGGGGTTCAAGTGACCAAACCTCAGTTTGAAAAAAAAAATATGTATCAATATTATACGAGATGGGAATAACAAGCGCGCGCGCGAAGGGAGAGACAGACAGACAGAAAGAAGAGAGAGAGAGGAAAGAGGGGGGAAGGGGGAGAAAGAGGGAGGAGAGAGGAGACGTAAATAAATTAATGCGGGCCGGACCGAAACCGGGGGGGGGGGAGGGATAA